>NW_025862939.1:170937-303164 GCF_002878395.1 Capsicum annuum
ATGTTATGGTTCGAACACTGTGTCAGCTTATTCTTGAACCTCTCCCAAGTTTCATGTAAAGCCTCATTCGGGAATTGTCTAAAATAGTTGATCTCATCCCTCAACTGTACCTTCTTGGACGACAGAAAGAACCTTTCTAGGAAAGCTTCTCTCAACTTCCTCCAGTTTGTTATAGAGTCAGGCGTCAACTCATTTTGCCATAATGTTGCCTCTCCATATAGAGACAACAGGAATAACCTCAACTATATAGAGCTCTGTCTTACCCCCGAGATATCAAAGGATTTGTAAATGGTAACAAAATTTATCAGATACAGGTTGGGGTCATCCCCAGGAAGGTCTCCAAACAACCCCTTCATATTATGAAGTTGGATCATAGTACTTGTAATATCGAACTTTTCTCCAGGTGCCAATGGAGGGGGAATGATCGCACCCATCTCACCTGCTCCATCCACATCATCATCATCATCAACCTCATACTGTAGCGGTTGTTCTGCCATTCTGCTTATGCGGTTGGGTTTTGGATTGAGTATTGCTTGGATTAACCTATAAAGATCCTACAATAAACAAAAACAACAACCAAACATAAATCTGGAAAACTTAACTTTCAGAAAATTTTTGCACACAAACTTTTATTCCACAATCATATCCCCCGGTAATGGTGCCATTTTTCATAATGCTCAGACTACACTCTTGAATGGGTGTAAACGATCATTATCAATATAAAACCCAACTAAGTTGGGGTCGAACCCACAGAGAATAGGGTGTGAACTTTAATTTGTTTACAAAATACTTTACTGGTAGTTTACTATTTTCAAAAATAGAGATTTAAGTTTCACAGAGAGTCAATTGTCACTTTCAATATTTTAGTATTTGTAACCAAGATAAATGGGAGACCAGAGTTATGTCACCGTGGGTTTTGGGAATTGACAGATACTAGGTAATGCTTAAGACTCTTGAAGTAAGTAGAAACAGTAGAATATCCCTGACGATCATACTATCTGACTTATCTCTCGACCTCAATAGACAATTTATTATCTAATTCTCTCGAAATTATATAAATTATCTATTTCCAATAGGATTTTATCTCAGGTAGATTAATCCAGTTACGGCATCAATCATGAAACAGAAGATTGGTAGCTTCCGAGTCCCTGTTGATAATTCACATCCTCTAGTTTATTTCCCTGTTAAAAACAAATAAGCCTAAGGCATAACCTATTGTTTGTAACCAACCAATAGATTCAAGTTAAAGCAACAGAATTTCAAGATGTGCTACTACTCTTTGAATCCTTTAAATACCTAGCATCATATCAAACCTTAATCCATGGATACCATAACTTGGGCTAATAGAATTCGTTATTCATGATTTGATGAATGAAATAACAAGTTGAATTCATGGTAATATGGATAAACTTACTGATGGATGAAACCCAATAAGTATTTCTTCAATTTAATCACATGATGGAAGCCCACAATAGTTGGTAAGTGTTTGGAAAGAAAATAAGAAAACTATCTAATGAAAAAGATGAAGCAATTTTGCGTGCCACCCTCCGAGTTAATTGTTTGATCCCCCTACAGATCTTTAATTATTCAACCCTAAATAAGGAAATAAAATTAAAATTTTGATTTTCTTCAGAATAGGTAACGGCATTCTTGATGGCGCGTCATACGTATGACGGCGTGTGCAGGATGTCGTTAAAGTTTCCAGTGAATTACTATATTCTGATTTTTCTGTCGGCAAATCTAAAGGCATGTCAAATATATGACAGCTCATGAAAATGTCATCACTTCCTTATTGGAAATCAGTATAATCTGCCTCAGTTTGACGGCCACTTTGACCGCCTGTCCCATGTTTGACGGCATTGGCGAAACGTCATCATATTTCATCTCAACTCCTCAAGTTCTGTCTAAGATTGACGACTACTTTAACAACCTGTCATATGTCTGACGGCGCTTCAGAAATGGCACCAGCTATAATTTAGCTTATTTGCACTAGATTTCTTATAATTTATTTTTATTTTCTTTGGGTTCCACCCCGATCATTAGTATCTGCATTAAAAAAATAAAAACAATCAAAAAATCAACAAAAATTACTTAAGACTTCGCAATTATTCTAGGTTAAAGGACTTAAATGTGTTCGCAATTACGCACACATCTGGTTCCATTTAATACTGGTTTTAGTGTTTTAGGGTAAGGAGCTGACTGAAGGAAAAGACTAAGAAAATTATTAGTAAAATACTTCTGACGGTCAAAATGATGGACCATCAATTTTGCAATGGACCACCAACTCAATCGTCAGATAGAGGCAGAACTCATGAATTCTAAGACCCAGCGACGGACCATATGGTGGACCGTCAGTTTTACGATGGACCATCACTTGGGCAGTCATCACTCAATAGAACCAAGCATCTTGAAATTCTCAGTGATGGCCAACATGGTGGACCATCGATCTTGTGATGGATCACCACTCCAGCCATCAGGATTATCTAGAACCTAACTCTCCAGCACCATCAGCGATGGTCAAGATGGTGGACTGTTAGTCTTACGATGGACCACCATGTGGACCATCAGTCTTATCCAGAAATTGACCCTTCAGGATCAGCAGTGACGAACCAAATAGTGGACTGTCAGACTTGCAACGGACCACCACTTTGGCCATCATTTTGGATGCGGATTTTGTGTTATTTGAATTTTAACTTCTTTTTACCTGGGAACATATAAATACGTAGTTTTAGGTTTTATTAAGGATATTTTATCCATCTTTTATTTTTACTAGGTTTTCCATACTAAAAATACATTGTTACATAGTTTTTCTCTAAGATTCATTGGAGATTGGTGGATGTAGATTCCTTTATCATATTTTTTTATTAAAGATTGAAGAACAACAATTGTGAATTTTCTAAGTAAACTTTGAATTAATTTATGATTAATACAACGGTTTCATCTCTTTCTTGGGTGGAAATATTTGGCTAAGCTCCCATAACTAGGGTTATGGGAGCCTTGATGTGAATAGTTGATTGGGAGTTGTGAATCTATTAGATTTCTATGATTAATTGATATTGCATAAACCCTTGTTCACTTTAATGACTTTTATTAGTTGCAAACTTGAAAAGTGAGCCCAAGAACAACACTTGTTTGAATAGAAAGTGTTTGTTGGGAAAAGAAAGGATTACATAAATCTAAAGTCCTTAACCTTTGGATAGAGGGTAGATGCCTTAATCGGATCAACACATGTGTGAATATAGTTGAATTAATAATATGTTCCTAAAGTTTGAAAGAATTAAGGGATAAGCTACTCATTTAGGTTGAGAAACTAATGGGTAAACCATAGAATTCAATTAATCTTGCAATTAGAATTGTTCATTGGGAATTCAAAATAGTTCACAACCCTAGTTGCTTAAGCATCTTGGTAACCATAACTCTAGTTTAACTTCTCTCATTGAATTACTATTAGAAATATAACCTATAGTTGGATTACTTTATGTGACTAACATTTGAATATAATTGATAAATTAAAATACCCCTTTATTCTGGAACCTCCAATAAACAGTCTAGTAATAACCACAATACTTACTGAGCACAGTATTCCCTGTGGGATTCTACACCCAACCCAGTTGGATTCTATATTTGAAAGCAAACACTTACACTCTCTAATGAGAGTATTAATTTGGGCATATCAAATTTTGGCACCGTTGATGGGGAATACGATTTTCAATTAAGTTTGTGTTTTTTAATTGACTTGTGGTCAAGTTTCCCAAATTTTATTTTTGTTTGTTGTTTTTGTTCTGTGCAAGGTAGTTATTGTGTATTCCAAGTACATGGAGATTAGGTACACCATTATTACTAGTACATCTGGAACCACATTTAATTAGCAGAATGGAAAACCCCCAAGAGGCTGAAAGATTAGTCTCTCTGGCTAGAGCTCAAATAAATCAGCAAAATGACGACTAGCAGGCACGTCATCCTAATCCTGATTATGATGATTTGGGAGATGATGATTTTTAATACCCTGTGAACCTAAGGCGTGAATAGAATGTGGATGTACAAGTGAATCAGAATATAAACAGAAATCGCCCCTTTAGGGAAAGGCAACAGTGCCAAAATTTGATACGCATAAATTACAACTCTCGTTAGTTAGTGTAAGTGGTCGCTATCAAATATAGAACCTAACTAGTTTGGGTGTCGAACCCCACAGGGAATACTTTGCTCACTAAGTATTGTGGTTGTTACTAGACTGTTGATCGAATGTTCCAAAATAGACGGATATTTTAATTTATCAATTATATTCAACTGTTTGTCATAGAAATTAATCCAACTGTAGGTTATATTGCTAATAGTAATTCAATAAGAGAAGTTAAACTAGAGTTATGTTTATCGAGATGCTTAAGCAGCTAGGGCTGTAAACTATTTTGAATTCCCAATGAACAATTCTAATTGTAAGATTAATTGAATTCTATGGTTTACCCATTAGTTTCTCAACCTAAATGAGTAGCTTACCCCTTAATTCTTTCAAACATAAGGAACATATTATTAATTCAACTATATTCTTACATGGGTTGACCTGGTTAAGGAATCTACCCTTTATCCAAAGGTTAAGGCCTTTAGATTTATGTAAACCCTTTTTTTCCCAGAAGACACTTTTCTATTCGAGCAAGTGTTGTTCTTGGGCTCACTTTTCAAGTTTGAAACCAATAAAAGTCATTAAAGTGAATAAAGGTTTATGCAATATCAATTAATCATGGGAATCTAATAGATTCACAACCCCCAATCAACTATTCACATCAAGGCTTCCATAACCTTAGTTATGGGAGCTTAGCCGCACATTTCCATCCAAGAAAGAGGAGAAACCATTGTGTTAATCATAAATTAATTCAAAGTTTACCTAGAAAAGTCACAATTGTTGTTCTTCAATCTTCAATAGAAAATATGATAAAGGAATCTTGATCTACCAATCTCCAATAAATCTTAGAGAAAAGCTTTGTAACAATATATTTTCAGTATGAAAAACCTAATAAAAATAAAAGATGGATAAAATATCCCTAATAAAACCTAAAACTGGGTATTTATATGTTCCCAGGTAAAAAGAAGTTAAAATTCAAATAACACAAAATCCGCGTCCAAAATAACGGCCAAAGCAGTGGTCTGTCGCAAGTCTGATGGTCCACTATTTGGTCCATCGCTGCTGATCCTATAGGGTCACTTTCTGGACGAGACTGATGGTCCACATGGTGGTCCATCATAAAACTGGCGGTCCACCAGCTTGACTATAACTGATGGTGCTGGAGAGTCAGGTTCTGGATAATCTTGATGGCTGGAGTGGTGATCCATCGCAAGATCTATGGTCCACCATATTTGCCGTTGCTGAGCATTTCAAGATGCCTGGTTCTGTTGAGCGCTGATGGATAATGTGGTGGGCTGTCGAAAAATTGACAGTCCATAATATGGTCCATCGTTGGGTTTTCAGAATTCATGAGTTTTGCCTCGATCTGATGGCTGAGTTGGTAGTCCGTCGCAAAACTGACGGTCTACCATTTTGACAGTCAGAAGTATTTTCTGCTAATTTTTAGATTTTTTTCCTTCGGTCAGCTCCTTACACAGAAACACTAAATACCAGTAGTAAATGCAACCTTGGTTTCTTGAAAAATGCAATTAACCATGAAATAGATGAAAAATGTTTTGTCAAAAGTTGGGACATCAGTCAACGCAACACGAATGGTGCCAAAATGGATACGAGTATAACCATGGTTTCTCCACTCTTGTGGGAAATTCTTTGGCATCTGAAGAGTGATAAAATTGTCATTTAGAGTCGTAAGGACATACTGGTCAAGGGTTGTGGAAGCAAAGTATTCCTTAACTCCTTCTGACATATTCTAATACAGGGAATCAATCTGCATCCATCAATTATAAGCTTTTCTGATAAAGATAGAGTAAGGGTTAGGTAGAGGAATATATGTGGAGTATATATCTTGTTCAGGCTGTCCAATCCCAGAAAAAAGGCCAGATCCAGGTACACCGACAAGAAAAATAGTGGCGACCAGATTTCACACCTCACTCTCGATGACGTCAAGATTTTAGCCTGGCCCCAATAGATCAAGGACTTATACACATGGATGGCAATGAAGAATTTGACCGAGCGGGAGAAATACATGATATTCTCAGAGTTCACATCCAGATTCTCTGGCATACTTAGAGATTGGTGGAATGCTCTTAGGATTTCCTTCAAAAACATTTATCTGATATCCCAGGACTTTTTCTTCAACATCCGCATCTTGTATAAGGCTTTTTTAGAGATGCAGTCTAGAAACAAGAGAAGCTCCAGTGATAGCTCTTCGAGATGAAGTGCCTATCATTCAACAAAAGTGTTATCGATATACACTTTCAGAGAATGGAAAAGATCTACTTTGATTTAGGCGGGGATCCTAGCCTAAAGCAAGCCTTCATATCATCACTGTCGACCATGCTAACAAACCATACGATGACAATTGTGGAGGAGAAGTTCAAGTCTATAACCACCCCATAGATAGGCTACATCAGGCAGGCCATTTTCTAGGCTCTGGACAATATATGTATCAGGAGGACTATACTGAAGCAGATCATCAAGAATAATCTAGCCCTCGATCGAGCCTGTAGAAAAGATGACCTCATCATCAAGTCCAAATGATCCTGCTCTTTCTGCAAGATAAGATCGAAGAGATAGCTATTGTTCAGGAGGTTTAATCTTTCAAGGCCTCTCAAAGATAGGAGCAGGGTTACCCGGCGAACCAGGTATTTCAAAAAAAGGAGCCCATCTAACTACAAGAAGAAGAATAATGGCTGCTTCATTTGTAGAAAGCTTGTCCAGTTTGCCAAAAATTATCCTCAAGCCAAGAAGTTGAAGGACTCCACTCACCACTTTAAGGAGATAGGTCTATCTCAACATGGAGCACGACCTTGAATAGGTCTTCTTACTAGAAGAAGAACCGATGGAGGAAACCCTTTTCTCTATTGATATATATGAAGATTCAGGCAATATCTATGCCAATGATCTCTACCTGATATCCAACAATGGAGAAGACAACCAACACCAGGCTAGTCAAATCCTCATGCTTAATACGGCAGGAATACTATCTTTCGGGCTAGCAGATTACCCTTCAGATCTGTTCAACCAACATCTGGATCCCTTTGATCCATTATCCTTTGAGAAAAAAGAACCTTCTATGATCTTCAAGTGTTTAAAAATTATGGTAGATCTATCTTGAAGCCATTCGGAGTACACCCGGAATATCCTTTCTACCATGTGTTAATCGCGCTGGCCAACGAATTCCCACAAAAACTCCTATGGATATTCTGATATTTATGCCACCAGCACTACATTCTCATAGAGTTCAAGTATGATTCCTTTAGGCAATTGATCAAATCCAACCTGCTCTAAAGAGATTCATGTTGTAGTTCAATCCACAAGAATACTCTATTTGATACTTTAAGGATTCCTATGATGCAATGGTCTTCATGTTGCATCGTTCTATAGGAATATCAATCCACGACGTCAAAGATCAACCAAAAATTTCACTCCTCTAGAAATTTCTTATGTCTATACTCTCTCTAGAAAATGAATACAATGAAGCTCAATGCTTTATTTTCCAAAAAAATAGATACATTCCAAAAGAAATCTGGCCAAAGGAATGTGGAAAATGGAACTACGCAGAAGATGGTCATCCCCACTGTGATGAAGTCTGATGAGCAACAAAAGAATATCAGCCATAGTATGAGATCACAAGAGATGAAGTCACAGGCTCCATCAAAGCATACGGCTGAAAGTTCCCCAATAGGAATGCGAAGATTCATCGCTCTGAAGGAGTTACTTCACCTGATCGATGAAGAGAAGCTTGGAAGCCCAAGAATGCCTTAGGCAGAAGCACAGAGTAGATTGGTGGATGGAAGAAGGATACGTAAGCTTATCGCCACCGGCACCATCCAATACTACCTAAAATATAATGTCAAATGATATGTGCAAGAAAGTTACCCTCTTCAGTGGGTTACCCTTCCCAGCGAGTTACCCTCTCTAGTGGGTTACCCTTTCTAGTGGGTTACTCTTCTCTCTAAGGAAACCCTGTCGATGGGTTACCCTTTCCAGTGGGTTACCCTCATATCCAAGGAAAACCTTCTCAGTGGGTTACCCTTTCAAATAGTTTTTTAAAGATACTGACTTAGCTACTTCGAACCCAAGGAGTTGATCCACCTTCTTAAAAGATGCCTATAAAGTTGATGATGCACCTGCTTGTAAACTGCTGACTCGACTACTTGCACATGTTTTCACATGCCAACAACATAGTTTTTTTTGTTTTTATTTGGCTCCCCACATGTTAGTTGGACCCGGTGTGAATAAAGATAAGGCTTATCTTGTCATAACAGATAAAGCTTATCCCTTCCAAAAGGATAACACTTATCCAGTCACAACAGATAATGCTTATCCCTTAGCTTAGCTGTTAGGATAGGATTGTATTATTTTATTTCATGTTTATCTGTAGTGTAGGCTTATCTTGTAAGCTTTATTCTACTATAAAATAAAGCCTAGGCCTTTAGGTTAGAGGTATCATTTTCTCTACCTAAAAACATCTTGTATAGTTTCTCTGTTTTCAATAAAGATGTTTGTTGTTTAAACTCTCTTGCTCTTTCTTTCTCTCTTCCAAAGGGATGGTTAATTTGATCCTTTTGGTTGAAGTAGGAGGTAGGGAAATACTACGGCGAAGTGCTTGTTATGACAACAACCATGGCACCCCAAAGTTACTTTCCATATTTATGAAATGATGTTGGCTTTGTCCACGCAAAGTGGAAGCCTAAGTATCTTTTCCATGTATATGAAATGAAATTGGCTTAGTCTATGCCATAGCTTTATGAATTGATTCCATATCTGAGAAAGAACACGCAGATCTGAGGTCTGCCTTAGTACACCTTTTGTTCCACTGCCATTAGAAGGAAACAGGTCAGGGAAAGCCACCGTAAAATCCATTTTTAGGCATATACGGAACAGTCTTGTACTAAGGAGACAAGGAATTTCATGTGTTCTAAGACTAGAAAAGTCACTCCATCCCATTTTTGGGTTGTAAAGGCTTTGTCGCCAAGGAAAACTATCCTTGATCTGTAGCTTGATGTTTCAAAATCAAGCTATCCCATATTTGGGCTGAGAAGTCTTTGTAGCTAAAAAGCAAACCGTTTATACGGATGCGTAGCTCAGTCGTAGAAAAGTTATGGTGTGTCGATTAAAAGCTTTGATTTTGTATGGCAAGCCGTTTATATGGTAATGAATCTCCTGTTATGTTGGAAAGGTTAGGCTTTATGTTTGTGGTGTTGACGGAAGCATTGATTTCGTATGGCGTGCTGCCTACATGGTCAGGGTCTATTTCCTAGCCATCTGGCTGCTCTCACCTCCAGTCATCTGTGCCTCTCTGCCTCCCCATCTATTTTGTATCATAGCCATCCCCACTCCCGGTAGTCAGGAGAAAGCAGGAGTTTGCATCCACCTTTGCTGATTGCAAACACGTGAGCCAGCTTTACATTTTTATTTTCTTTTGTTTCTACCTTTCTCTATCCTACCTATTACTCTTAGATCCGTCCTTACTTTTCACTTCTAAGTTTTATAATTCAAGTGTTGTACATATTAAAGTAATAGTTTTAATTTTAATTATCAGAGTCAGTGTTTTCAATTTTTCATATTCTGCATCTTGTACATAAGTGAGTCATAGTTTCTTTCCTTAGATTTTAGAACAAATATTAGTTGTGTCTTGTTCTTAGATCCTAACACAAATATATAGAGTCAGTCTACAAAATACAAAATGATTTTCATTTTATTGAGTCTTGTCCATAGAACCTTAGAAAAACTACATCGAGTCTTTCTAGTCCAAAAAATAAAAAATCTGTCTTCTTCTCAGTCTTCTTTTTTAAGTAGGTCCAGTTCCTATAAATCTCTAGCTTGGGGAAATATGTCTCCTACCAAAAAACTATCATGTAAATATGACTACCTATATATGGTAGATGTGCTCCCACCAAAATAGAAGATATCCTCAACACATCTACCTCTCCTAAACCCTTCCTCTACCTTTGCAAAGAAGACATGTAACCCATGGATACAAATCAGTTCTTTGGTGTGGCAAAGACCGAAAGGAATTAAAGAATATGTTGTTACCTCAAAAGTAGACCAGCATCCTATTCTTGCAACTCAGGAGGAATATTTCATCACTGTACAATGCTAGGATATTTTCCAATATAGTGGAGAAACCAAGGCTTCACTCATAATGAAAAAAAATAATTCGAGTCGGTCTTGAAACACTTCATTGCATTTTCACCTAGACTTCCTAGGTAAATCCATGAGCCACTAGACACTATGTATCTGCTGTACATATTTAATGCATATATACCTATGTTTATAATATATGTACATATAGATATTTTATCCACATAGAGAATAATTCCAGAATTAAATAAAAAATGCCCTTTTAACTCAGTGGTAGAGTACCGCCATGGTAAGGCGTAAGTCATCGGTTCAAATCCGATAAGGGGCTTTTTAAAACTCCAATCTAGTATTCATATTTAAGGGGAGAATTGTATTTTGATTTGTAATAAAAAAAGTAACTAACTGGATAATACATTATCATTATACTTAGTTATAAAGTTGAACATTTGTTTAGTCAATTTTCATTATTATAAATTTTTGAATAATGAAAAGTCACTTCTTGAATCACCCACCGAATATTTCTATTTTTCACTATACCAACCAACTCCATTCGAAAGGTTAGAAATCAACAAAACAAAAAGAAAGTGGACCTGACCCATTGAATCATGACTATATCCGCTATTCTGATATTGAAATTCGATAGAGATAAAATTGAAGCAATTGATTTTTTTATTTCATTTTTTTTGTTTTGGACTGCACAAGAATTTGTTGATATTTTTGATTAAATCTTCTTGTATATTTCATTAATTAGATTGTAGATTTTAATGTATATCTATCAGATCGTGGCTTCATGTAATATATATTTCAATATCATTGCATTCGGTATTTTTGTTTTGTCCCAACAATGTGATGAAGAATAGATCCGAGAAGAGACTTTCATTTCTAGTCTCCTAGTTATTTTATTTATTTTATTTATTTTATTGAATTTTAGATTTGATTGAATTTTATATTCGCTTAAAGGAAAAATAGTAGATTATCTCTTTTTTCTAACAGACAAGAGAATCTAAAAATAAATATTTTCTTGAACTTTCTTTTTTCTTTCTATCCGTGGAAATATACACTCTGGGGTTTTAGATTTATTTATATGAAGTATGAAGAAAAGGGACTGTTTGGTCCTTGAAGAGTTCTTTCAAAACAAGGGATTGATTGAATTGTGTTAATAAGATAATTCATGGTTCATATGCTTAGTAAGAAGTAATAATCCAATGTAGTTCATGGATTTACCTAGGTCAGTTTATAGGCTAATCAATAAAGTTTTTTTATCTTTGAAACCAATTGGAAAAGGTCGTGCAAGAGAAATCATACAAAAATGATCGAATCTTTGGACGCCCAGAAAAAGATATGAGTTGCTCGAAAATGGTTGAAGTATTTGAATAGGAGGATCGCTATGACTATAGCCATTGGTAGGTTTACCAAAGACAAAAGTGATTTATTTGATATTATGGATGACTGGTTACAGAGGGACCGTTTCATTTTTGTAAGCTGGTCCAGTCTATTGCTCTCCTTGTGCCTATTTCACTGTAGGGGGTTGGTTCATAGGTACAACCTTTGTAACTTCATGGTATACCCATGGATTAGCTAGTTCTTATTTGGAAGGCTGCAATTTCTTAACTGTCGTAGTTTCTACTCCTGCTAATAGTTTAGCACATTCGTTGTTGTTAATATGGGGTCCTGAAGCACAAGGAGATTTTACTTGTTGGTGTCAATTGGGGGGTCTGTGGACTTTTGTTTTTCTCCATGGAGCTTTTGTCCTAATAGGTTTTATGTTACGTCAATTCAAGCTTGCTCGATCTATTCAATTTAGAACTTATAATGCAATCGCATTCTCTGGTCCAATTGCTATTTTTGTTTCTACATTTTTGATTTATCCACTAGGTTAGTCTAGTTGGTTCATTGCACCCAGTTCTGGTGTAGCAGTTATATTTTAATTCATCTTATTTTTCCAAGGGTTTCATAATTGGACCTTGAACCCCTTTTATATAATGGGAGTTGTCGTTGTATTAGGCGCTGCTTTGCTATTCTCCATTCATGGTGCTACCATAGAAAATAATTTATTTGTAGACGGTGATGGTGCTAATACATTCCGTGCTTTTAACCTAACTCAAGCTAAAGAAACTTATTCAATGGTCAACGCTAACCACTTTTGGTCCCAAATCTTTGGGGTTGCTTTTTCCAATAAACGTTGGTTACATTTCTTTATGTTATTTGTACTAGTAACTAGTTTATGGATGAGTGCTCTTGGCGTAGTGGGTCTAGACCTAAACCTACGTGCCTATGACTTCGTTTCTCAGGAAATTCGCATAGCGGAAGTTCCTAAATTTGAGACTTTCTACACCAAAAATATTCTCTTAAATGAAGGTATTCACGCTTAGATGGCGGGTCAAGATCATCTTCATGAAAACCTCATATTTCCTGAGGAGGTTCTACCATGTGGAAAAACTCATTAATGGAACTTTAGCCTTAGTTTTTCGTGACCAAGAAACCACGATTTTTCTTGGCAAGCCGGGAATGCCCGACTTATCAATTTATTCGGTAAACTACTAAGGGCTCATGTAGCCCATGCTGGATTAATCGTATTCTAGGCCAGAGAAATAAACCTATTTAAAGTAGCCCATTTCGTACCCGAGAATCCTATGTATAAACAAGGATTGATTTTACTTCCCCACCTAGCTACTCTAGGTTAGGGGTAGGCCCTGGGGGCGAAGTTGTAGACACCTTTCCAAACTTTGTATCTGGAGTGCTTCATTTAATTTCTTATATAGTATTGGGCTTTGGCGGCATTTATCATGCACTTCTGGGACCTGAGACACTTAAAGAATCTTTTCCCTTCTTTGGTTATGTCTGGAAAGATCGAAATAAAATGACCATAATTTTAGGTATTCACTTCATCATGTTAGGTCTAGGTGTTTTTCTTCTAGTATTCAAGGCTCTTTATTTTGGGAGCGTATATGATACCTGGGCTTCGGGAGGGAGAGATGTAAGAAAAATTACCTACTTGACCCTTAGCCAGAGTATCATATTTGGTTATTTACTAAAATCCCCTTTTGGAGGGAGAAGATGGATTGTTAATGGATTATTAGTGTGGACGATTTAGAAGATATAATCGGAGGACATGTATGGTTAGGTTCCACTTGTAAACTTGGTGGAATCTGGTGCATGGGCTCGATGCGCACTTGTATGGTCTGGAGAGGCTTACTTATCTTATAGTTTAGGGGGTTTAGCCGTCCTTGATTTTATTGCTTGTAGTTTTGTCTGGTTCAATAATACCACTTATCCTAGTGAATTTTACGGACCTACTGGACTAGAAGCTTCTCAATCTCAAGCATTTACTTTTATTGTTAGAAACTAATGCCTTGGGGATAACATGGGATCCGCTCAAGGACCTACTGGTTTAGGTAAATATCTAATATGTTCCCCAACCGGAGAAGTCATTTTTGGAGGAACAGCACTCCGCAGAATATATGACTCATATACCATATGTTCCCCAGCGTGCTCCATGGTTAGAGCCTCTAAGGGGTCAAAATGGGTTAGACGTGAGTAGGTTGAAAAAAGACATACGACCTTGGCAGGAACAGCATTCCGCAGAATATATGACTCATGCTGGTAGAGGGATCAAATGGTATATAGTTCATTTGTTGGTAGCTTGGAGGATTAAAACCATGACTCTGACTTTCCAATTGGCTGTTTTTGCATTAATTTCTACTTCATTAATCTTATTGATTAGCGTAACCATTGTATTTTCTCCTTCTGATGGCTGGTCAAGTGACAAAAATGTTGTATTTTCTGGTATATCCTTATGGATTGGATTAGTCTTTCTGGTGGGTATCCTTAATTCTCTCATCTCTTGAACATATTCGTCCTAGACCCAAAATGCCCCCCTAATTTTTCTCGGTTGTGGGACACATTAAATTTGAATCTAAGTCACCAAAGAAAATGAAAATCAAATAAAGAAAACACAAAAATTAGAGGGGGGTCAAACTTCTTGAATAAAAAGAATACAATTAAAAAAATAATTGGAATCGTTCCAAAGAGAATATGTGTCTAGGCACTACAAAAATAAGATCTGGTTATATATCATATATGTGGGTACATATTGTGTATCAAGAAAAAAAATGCAGATATGAACGAATAGTAAAATTTCTCATTGCCAAGGAGAAGATGCGGGTTCGATTCTCGCTATCCGCCCAAGATCCAAGATAAAGTAATTTTTTTACTATTTATTATTTAATTTCATAAATAGCATTAAAGATTTCCTTAAATTTAGGATTTGGTGTAGTTGGTTGTGATAGTGTAGTGATTTTATCCCTCACATACATTCTTTTTTGCCTTCCACCCCCAAAAAGCGAAAGGCATGAATTAATTACTAGTTATCAGAGTCAACCCTAAAATAGTTTGAAAAAACAAGATGTTATGGTGACAGGATTTAAAACCGTGACCTCAAGGTTATGAGCCTTGCGAGCTACCAAACTGCTCTACCCCGCACTGAAGATAAGAACTGAAAACTAATAGATGAAAAAAGATAAAATGTGCCCCTCCACCCTATCTATACTATTAGAATAGCCCATTTATACAGAATGGTAAAGGGACTTCTATGATCATCGACCATAGAAATAGAAATGAAGCATTAATCTATTCCAACTTGATCTTGTTTCTCATGGCAACAAACATGAATGAACCATTTCATGAAGTATGTATCCATATAGTCCAAAATCTCGATAGTTAGCTCTCGGCCTTCCAGTCAAAAAACAACGTCGATGAAAGCGTGTAGATGCACTATTTCGTGGTAGGGATTGTAACTTTCCATAAATCTCCCATTTGTCACTCAACGATGGAACCTTGCTTATTTCTTTTTTTGAGGATCGACGAATCGAATGATATTTCTGTTTCAATTTTTTCCTCTTTTTCTCCCTCTGAATCAAACTTTTTTTTTCATAATGGTTGAATTCCTATTAGTATCCATGATAAAAGTCAAATCATAGATGTAGAAATAGAAGAAGTTGGACCTCTCTCCATTAAAAGAAATGAGATTATCTTGGATTCACACATTAATTAACCAATTTTTCACGACGTAGAGGCAACCAAGAAAGTTGAATAAGTGAATATATAACCTACAGAAAAGTGAGCTAATCCAACCAATTTTGTTGTTACAATGGAAAGGGCCACTGTTTTATTTCTCCAGCGATTCAAATTGGCCAAAGGTGTGCGTTCATGAGCCCATGCTAAAGTTTCAATCAATTCTTGCCAATATCCACACCAAGAAATTAAGAACATAAATCCAATAGCCCAAACAAGATGTCCAAATAAGAACATCTATGCCCAAACTAATAAACTATTCATACCAAAATGGTTATATCCATTGATAAGTTGTGAAGAGTTTAACCATAAATAATCCCTTAACCAGCCCATCAAATAAGTTGAAGATTCATTAAACTGTGAAACGTTACCCTGCCATAATGTGATGTGCTTCCAATGCCAATAAAAAGTAACCCATCCAATAGTATTTAACATCCAAAAAACTACCAAATAAAATGCATCCCATGCAAAAATATCACAAGTACCACCTTTTCATGGGCCATCACACGAAAAACTATAACCAAAATTCTTTTTATCTGGCATTAACTTGGAACCACGTGCATCTAAAACACCTTTTACTATGATCAATGTAGTTGTATGTAAACCAAGAGAAATAGCATGATGAACTAAAAAGTCTCCAGGACCTATTGTTAAGAATAATGAATTACTATTTTCATTAACAACATTTAACCAACCCGGCAACCAGATGTTTCGACCCACATTGAATGTTGGGCCACTCGTTGAGGATAAAAGTACATCAAACCCATATGATGTTTTACCATTAGTGGATTGTATCCATTGAGAAAATATAGATTCAATCAAGATTTGCTTCTCCGGAATACCAAAGGTAAGCATGACATCATTATGAACATAAAGTCCCGGGGTATGGAATTCCAGAAAGAGGCTGGCCCAACTTAAATGAGATATGATAGCTTCTTTATGATCTAATATTCTTGCCAATAAATTATCTTCATTTTGATCTGGATTGTAATCTCTAATGAAAAATATAGCTCCACGAGCAAAAGCTCTTGTCATGATAAATACTGCTATATATTAGTGGTGGGTCTATAATGTAGCTTGAGAAGTGAAGTCTTGTGCTATGAATGCATAAATAGGTAAAGAGTACATGTGTTGAGATACCAAAGAAGCGATAACCTCTAAAGAAGCTAGAGCAAGGCCTAATTGAAAATGAAGCGAATTTTTAATTGTGTCATAAAGACCCTTATGTCCATGCCCCAATCTCACCCCGGAGGAATATGTGCATCTAAAAGATCTTTCATACTGTGGCCAATCCCGAAATTGGTTCTATACATATGACCAACAACGAGAAAAATAAATGCAATAGCTAAATGGTGATGGGAAATATTAGTCAACCATAAAATTTGCATTTGTGGATAGAATCCCTCGAAAAGAGTTACAATGGCAGTTCCCGCCCCTTGGGTGGTACCAAATAAATGACTACTTTAATTGGGGTTTTGAGCATAAAGATTCCATTGACCAGTAAAAAATAGGCGTAACCCTTGGGGATGCAGTAATACATCTAAGAAATTATTCCACCGAACGTACTCCCCTCTGGATGTAGGAATAGAAACATGGACTAATTGTCCTATCCAAGCCAAGGAACTTAAGCCAAAAAGTCCTGACAAATGATGATTCAGATGAGATTCAGCATTTTTTAACCAAGAAACGTTTGGTTTCCATTTCAGTTATAGGTGTAACCAACCTGCTATTAAGGATATGGCAAAAAAAATAGAAAAAGAGCGTCAGTATAAAGATCTTGATTAGTGCATAAACCGATTGCATACCACCATTGATAAACACCAGAATAAGCGATATTCACTGGGCTAAGAGCACCCCCCCCCCCCCCCCCCGAGTAAAAGCTTCCACGGCCGATTGACCAAAATGAAGATCCCAAATTGCATGAGCAATATGTCTTACATGTAAAGGATCCTATACCCAGGACTCAAAATTTCCTTTCCAAGCTACATGAAACAGATTTCTGGAAGTCCACAGAAAAATTATTGCTAATTGACCGAAGTGAGAAGCAAAAATATTTTGATAAAGACATTCCTCAGTAATATCATCATGACTCTCGAAGTCATGTGAGGTAGTAATACCAAACGAAATACGACGAGTAGTCGGGTCCTGAGCTAAGCCTTGGATAAACCTTGGAAATCGTAATGACATAATGCTTTTCAAATCCTCCTAGTCATTATCCTACTACAACAATTCTTGCTAAGAAGAATGCCCATGTTGTGGTAATTCCACCCAGAAGGTAATGGGTTACTGCTACAACATGTCCTTGTATAATGCACAAGGCTCTCGGCTGAGTAGCAGAAGCAACTTTTAATTTATTATGAGCCTAAACGATGGATTCAATAAGTTCTTGCCAATAACCATGTTCGCTGAATAGAAACATTAAACTAAAAGCCCAGACAAAATGAGTTCCTAGGAAAAAAAGGCCATACACAGATAATGAAGAACCATAAGACTGAATTACCTGGGATGCCTGTGCCAATAAGAAATCACGGATCCACCTATTAATTGTAATAGAACTCTGCACAAAGTTTCCTCCCGTGATATGAGTTACTACCCCTTGATCACTTACACTACGCCAAATATCTGACTGCATTTTCCAACTAAAATGGAATATTACTATCAAAATTAAATTGTACATCCAGAATAGTCCTAAGAAGACATGATCCCAGGCCGATACTTAACATGTACCCCCTCTTTCAGGTTCATCACAAGGAAAATGAAAACCAAGATTTGCCTTATCCGGTATCAAACAAGAACTAAAAAATAAAACACCTTTTTAGAGTATCAATACAGTCACATGAATCATAAATACATGAATGTGATGTACCAAGATATTGGCAGTTCCTAATGAAATAGGCAACAAAGCCACCTTGCCACCCACTGCCACTAACTCACCATCCCCCCAAGTTAAACTGGTGCTTGCTGTTGCACCAGGTGCTAAAGCATGGGTGTTTTGTATCCATTGAGCAAAAATAAGTTGTAATTATATAGCGGTATCTAAAAATATATCTTGAGGGTGCCCTAAAGCGCTCATGGTATCATTATGAATATACAAACTAAAATTGTGAAATCCTAGAAATATACATGCCCAGTTGAGATGGGATATGATTTCATCACAATGCCTAAGGATGCGATCTAATAGATCATTGTACCGAGTAGTTGGATCATAATCTCTTACCATAAAAATAGTTGCATGCGCGGTAGCACCAACTATGAGAAATCCACCAATCCACATGTGATGTGTAAACAATGACAGTTGTGTACCATAGTCAGTAGCTAGATATGGATAAGGGGGCCTAGAATATATATGATGAGCTACAACAATAGTTAAAGAGCCTAACATAGCTAAGTTAAGATATAATTGAGCATGCCATGACGTTGTTAGGATCTATATAGGCGTTTCTGGGCCTGACCTATAAATGGACCTTTATGGGCTTCTAAAATATCTTTTAATCCATTACCAATACCCCAATTGGTCTTATACCTGTGACCCGCTATCAGGAAAAGAATTACAATAGCTAAATAGTGATGGGAAATATCAGTCTGCCACAGACCCCCAGTTACTGGATCTAATCCTCCATGAAAAGTAAGAAAGTCTGCATATTTTGACCAATTCAAGGTGAAAAATGGGGTTGCTCCATTAGAAAAACTGGATAATGTTGAGCCAAAAGATCTCGATTAGTAAAGATATGTGTGCTTGATGCCCCACCCTAGAGAGAGACCCAAGTCCTAGAGCCTTGCCAAATGGTGATTTAACATATATTCTACATCTTGAAACCAAGCCAATTTTGGCACCGCTTTATGATAATGAAACCAACCAGCAAAAAGCATTAACGCTGCAAAGACCAATGCCCCAATTGTTGTACAATAGAGTTGTAATTCACTAGTTATTCTAGATGCTCGCCAAATCTGAAGAAAAAAAAATAGAGGTTATTTGTATTCCTCGAAAACCCCCGCCTATGTCACCATTTAATATTTCTTGGCCCACTATTGGCCAAACCACCTAGGTAATAGGCCCAATGTGAGTTGGATTACTTAGCCATGCTTCATAATTAGAAAAATGATCATTATGAAAATACATGCCACTCAGCCAAAGAAAGATGATGGAGAGTTGACTGAAATGTGCACTAAATACTTTTCAAGAGATCTCCTCAAAATCACTGGCATGGCTATCAAAATTGTGAGCATCAACATATAGGTTCCAGATCCAAGTGGTAGTATCTGGCCATTTAGCTATTTCTCTTTAGAAATTATTCTGTCTGGCCCATTCCTCAGAAGAAGTTTTTACAGTATCCCTATATACCGAATTTTAACTTCTGGTTCTGGCGAACGAATAATCATTAAGTCCTCCTCTTTCTGGAAAACACATAGAAAGAGACCTGCCAATAGTCAAATAATTAGTGAACCTTAGAGATAGAGAGATATTTCTATAGAGAGATATTTCTATAATTAGTTCATTTCTCTTCTATTTTTCTATCTCCTATCTATCTATTTTCTTTAGTTATTTACTAGAGCAATTATGATCTAGAAGTCGATCCGACGTAAGTTTTTAGATCTATTATGACATAGTCTTAAGGCGCTCAACGGACCTTTTAACCTTTTAAAAGCCTTTTTGGGCTTTGGATAGATCCAAAAATGACTTTTTTTGTGCAACTAGTGTATATTCATAGAAGTTCTTAGATGGAGCTCTTTAATTTTTTACCTAGAAGATTGTAATTTCTCTATTCCAAATCACGCTAGTAGCCATTAGACATTAATAAGAGACATCCCCGGTATATATATATTTAGTGATTCAAGGGTTTCTTTTATTAGTTTTAATACTAATAACTAATAAGAATTTTGTTTAGTTCAATTTTTTTATTTTAATATTTAATATAAATAAATAGAATAAAAAAATTCTATTTTGTCCTCTATCTGTATTTTTTATTCCTAAAAAATAGTAGATAAATATAGAAGTAAAATAGAAGGCTTAGAAGGGAGATAATGAAATTATGTGATTGGGTTTTCCAAAAGCAAAGAAATGATCCGTTTTTAGTTAAATAAATTGATGGGTCCAACAAATAATTAATTATAACAAATATCTAAATTCTAAATAAAGGATAATAAATAAACGGGATCTTTTTTTATTTGAAACATCTCGTGATCTTCAACCAATTATGCGCTATAGCCTGCTTCTAATACTCAGCGGCTTGGTCGAACCAAGCCTCTGCAACTTTAGAATCTCCCTATTGAATGTCCTGTTCTCCCCAGCCAGAATAGGTAGTTCAATTCCTTCCGTTAGAACTGTACTTGAGAATATCTTACCTCATACGGCTCAATAGTAAATTCTTTTGGTGTCCCATTTTGATCTATACCATATCTATCTAATCAGATTTCTCATGGATCTATCCCAGTTTTAGGGTTAACCAAAAGAAAACTAGGTTAATTACATGAGTTTCAAACTAAAATTTGGATGAATAATTCGTTTATTTAGTTTTATATTTTTTCCCACCTTCAGAAGAATAAAGCATAGACATTTCTACTACTGTTAGAATCTTCTGAAAGGTAACTATCTCGGTTTCATAGATAAATTTATATAGAATCTTTGAAAAAGACTTTCTTTCATAAGAAAGAAAATACTTAATATCTTTAGGATCTGATCCTACACCGCTGCTCAAGACTTTAGTGGATCGACTCTATTACATAAGTTAATTCCTAATTCTTATCTCACATTATGAGATAAGTACGCTGTTATTATAGTATCATCCCAAAACCTTACTAATTGATCTTTATGGTGCCTCCTCTCTCTCTATCAATTAAAGCCTTAAATCCATAGAAAAAGTTGCTAGCCATTTTTATTTTTTCCTATTTTGACCTCTATGAAGTTTCTTTCCTTACTACAGCTGATAAAAATCATTGTTTTAGATGATGCATATGTAGAAAGCCTATTTGGTTCTAGTAGTTACTTTACTAGATTTTTATTTTTTATCTTTATATAGTGGAGATAGTCGCACATAATAACAGATCGCTGCCATATTATTAAAAGCTTGTGGTCAGAATGGGTTTCGTTCTGGTGCTCGAAAATAATATTCCAAAGGTTTCATATGTTCTCCATTACTTGTGTGGATAAGCCCTATATTATAGAGTATATAACTTCGATCATAGGGATCAATTTCTAGTTGTATATCTTCATAATAATTCTACAAAGCTTTCGCATAATTTCCTTTGGATTGAGCTGACATCCGTTACGGTCGTCATTCAATTGAAAGAATCTCCGTTCCAGAATTATACATGAGAATTTCTCCTCATATGACTCCTCCATTATGTGCATAATGAGAATAATACATAGAATCAAAATAAAGATTTAATGATGACAATATTCTCATTATAAACTCAGCAGGGCTAGTATTTTTACAAGAAATCTCTAGCCAACCTTCCTATGAGAGATTCTTCATTAACATCAAGCTTATTGGGACTAGATAGAAATGATAAGATAACTTTAACAATTTCTTTATTTTTAACACCTCCTAATTTACAGGAATTAGTCACTTAAATAGCCTTCGATGGTTAAACGGGTATCCAAAGGATGAACGAGATGGATGTTTGTTGTCCCAATCATTCTTTTAGTCCCAAGCCCGCTAAGGGAAGGTCTAACTTAGAATAAAGTTTTCGTGTTGTTGATTCCTAGGTGTAGCACTTCTTCCACTATGTTGACGATTAGCGCTAGTAGAGTAGGATTGACCCATAATACAAAACCTCTAGGTGTAACCTTTCACTTAATACTAGAATCGAGAATTGAAACATAGCATCTGAAGTTGTATTAATAGAGGATACTCGACAAAAGGAATTGTTTGATTTCCAAACTTCACCATCAAAAAGAGTAGATCTTTTTTTTCAAAAATTTTCTTGAATCATGTGTTTTTCTCCTCGTAAGACTGAGAGAAATGAATAAATATGAAATTAAAAAAAAAGAATCAAATCGCACCATCTCTGTATTAGGTAAATGCCTCTTTTTCTCCTGAAGTTGTTTGAATTACTCGTAATAAGATATTGGCTACAATTAAAAAGGTCTTATCTATAAAATTTCCATTTATACGTAATCTAGGCATAGGTAGCAATCCATTCTAGAATTCTTCTCATTACCTCTCGTGGGAAAAATATCCCACAAGAAAAGAATTGTATAGTATGAAATAACATAAAACCTTTTTTTTTAAGAAAAACAAAATATATGAATCTTCTATTCCAATTGTTCATTTTTGATAGGAGTCGCTAAGAAATAAGAAATATTTCAACGTAATTCGATTTCATACTAATGTAGTAGTATAGTAACTATTCCAATTTCGGTGAGGTTACAAATTAGAAGAGCTCGAGAAATAACAAAGAAGAAAAGAGATCGAATAATCATTCTATGATGAAAATAGAATAACTGACAATTTTTTGTACATAACGGATATACACTATTCAATCAAATCTCAATTTTTTTATGAATTTATATTCTAATAGAGGGGTCGGTATTTGATGTTGAGAACTCCAAAATTGAAAAGGAATTTGAAAAAAAAAATTGGTATGGAATCATAGTCTATATATATATAATTAGAATTATAATTTAAGAGTAGCCATTAACTATAGTCTAAAAGATATAGACCATCAATCAGTTGATTCATTCTAATTCATTGAATTAATCCGTTATAAAAATATCAGAAAAAGAAAGGAACGTTGTTTTGCAAACATGAATTGAATTTTTTTAACAATTTTTACGAAAAATTGTATCTTTATCCCGGAGCCTCGAAGGAAAGAAAAATCATTCTTTGCTTTGACTTTGATTAAAAATTTTTAGTTAAAGTTAAAATTGATTGGTCGTACCTAGTCCAATAATGGAATATGGGTTATGACTGACTCGCTATTCATTCGGTTTTGGGTTTATAATCATTATGTAGGAGAGATGGCCGAGTGGTTCAAGGCGTAGTATTGGAACTGCTATGTAGGCTTTTGTTTACCGAGGGTTCGAATCCCTCTCTTTTCGTAACTTCATTTAATTCACCAATTTTACTAACAATAAGGGCTCAAATAGCAATGGATATCATTATTCCAATACTTAGACCCTTCTTTGATCAAAAGATATAGATTCCCTATTCCTAATTGCTTTGACGCATAAAATAGAATACTAAAAAATAATCATAATCAAAATACTGGAAAGAAAAGAGTAGATAAGGAATGAAAATAGATCCTTGGTCTATGATACAAAAATGGGGGAAATCTAGATCAAACTAGGATTTATCTTACTTAATCTCTGGTTAATTTACCTTGCCTAAAGGAAAGAAAAATTTACGAACCCTTGGTTTTAGTCTGAGGCTTAAATCTGACGAGAATAATATTCTATGACTAGCAATTCATTTATTTTCAAACCGACCTATTTACTATCTATTGGTTGATTGACTAATCCTTTATATTGGAATGGGTGAAGGGTCAAATGATTTGGTAATTCCTCATGAGGAGATGAATCTAGAGAAAATTTGAATCAGAGCTCTGGATTTTTGTTCATCCTTTGCCATAATACTCTCTTAGAGTTTGTAGCGATAACTCGGTATATCTACTATATGACCATTAACTAAAATATGTCGATGGTTAACTAATTGACGGGCTGCGGGAATAGTTGAAGCCATACCCAATCGAAAAAGGATGTTATACAAGCGCATTTCAAGTAATTGTAGTAAAACTTGACCTGTTGACCCCTTGGCTTTTCTAGAGATACGAATGTATTTAAGTAATTGTCGTTCTGTAAGACCATAATAAAAATGAAATTTTTGTTTTTCTTCTAGGCGAATATGATATTGAGATTTTTTTTCGGAACACGATTGGTTTCTAAGATCATTTTCGGTCCTAGGCTTTTTATTAGTTAGTCCTGATAAACCCCCAGGCGTCGTATTTTTTTGAAACGAGGTCCTCGGTAATGCGACATAAAGACTCCTTATTCTTATTTCTTATTTAGTATTTCGAATTAATTCTTATTTTTATTTATTTTTTATTGAATTTTATTTTACAGAATAAACCTAAACTAAAACTAAACTGAACTAAATGAAGCAAAGTTTACTGGAATAGTAAACTTGTACTATTACTATTTAATATAAATACTATAAAGAAAAGAAGAATGGGGTGAATTGGATAAATATACAAAACCCCTTCTATTATATATAATCCTTTCTTGATATAATTGGAAGTTCCTATAATAAATTTATAGCTTTTGGAAAAGGAGGAAGGCGTTATTTCCCTATTCTTTGAGTTCAAAGAAACATTATCAATCATCTAAAAAATAGAAATAAAAGAATAGGGAAAATCCAGCTATCGAAATCAAATTGATGACCATCGCATTACAAATGCGATGCTCTAACCTTTGAGCTAAGCGGGCCCACATGACAGAAATCTTATATGCATAGTAATTGCCTAAACTACTGGAATTGGAATTATTAACTATTCAATATTATATTGAATATTCTAGATTCTAGAGCATAAGGATTACTATAGCAATCTAGAATTTCGATTTATCACAATTCTAATATTAATATCATTAAATAGTGATTGCAAATATTGTTAATATTCTTTTTATTTTCATTTTCAATTTAAATGGTAAATATTCTTTTTCATTTCTTTTTTTGGCATTTGAAATCTTTTTATTACAGTTCTATATTTGATTCTATATCATATATATCTCTCATTCTATATTTATTTCAAAATTATTTAATGAAATGGTTAGTTATAATTAATGAGACATTACTCCACTTTCAGGAAAAAGTAAAGATAAAAAACAAGAATCAATCGTTCAAGTATTCCAAATTGAATGGCAAAATGATAGGAAGGGAGACATATAGATGGTGTATAGATCCATCTATATTGAATTGCGGATTCCGAAATGATAAAATCATTTTTGATTGGATTAAAAAAGGTCGCCTATAGAAGATAGTTAAGAAAATCAAAGAGGATAAAACACGTTTTTGAGATAGGAATCGGTATCTAATGAATTCAATGCTTCCAGTATAAATTAAAGAAAAAGAAAAGGGAATGATATCACAAAAAGATCCTAATCTCAAAACAAAAAGAAAGGGGGATATGGCAAAATCGGTAGACGCTACGGACTTAATTGGATTGAGCCTTGGTATGGAAACTTACTAAGTGTTAACTTTCATTCAGAGAAACCCTAGAATGAACAAAAATGGGCAATCCTGAGCCAAATCCTATTTTCTGAAAACAAATAAAGGTTCAGAAAAAAAGGATAGGTGCAGAGACTCAATGGAAGCTATTCTAACAAATGGAGTTAAATGTGTTGGTAGAGGAATCTTTACATCGAAACTTCAGAAAGAAAAAGAATGAAGTGAAGGATAAACGTATATACATACGTATGGAATACTATATCAAATGATTAATGACGACCTGAATCCCTATTTTTTCTATAAAAAAATAGAAGAATTGGTTAAATCGATTCTACATTGAAGAAAGAATCGAATATTTATTGATCAAATCATTCACTCTATAGTCGGATAGATCTTTTGAAGAACTGATTAATCATACGATAATAAAGATAAAGTCTCGTTCTACATGTCAATACCGGCAACAATGAAATTTATAGTAAGAGGAAAATCCATCAACTTTTAAAATCATGAGGGTTCAAGTCCCTCTATCCCCAAAAAGACTATTTCAATCCCCAACTATTTCTCCAACCCCCTTTCCTTAGTCGTTTCAAATTACTTATCTTTCTCATTTGCTCTATTCTTTTAGAAATGGATTTTAGCGTAAATGGCTTTTTCTTAAGCCTTATGATAGATATGATACACATAGAACTGAACATCTTTTAGAAAGGAATCCCTAATTGAATGATTACAAATATCATTACTCAATACTGAAACTTACAAAGTCATCTTTTTGAAGATCGATGAAACTCCACGGCTTTGATAAATTTTTTTAATTGACTTTTTTCCTTTTAATTGACAAAGACCCGTTTATGTGTTAAGATCAAATTTGTCAAGATAAAATTAGAGTAACAAGCAGAGAACTGAGTAACAAGCAGAGAACTAAAAATCCTCATGTTAACGAACGGTTCCAATTGGGAACACCAGAGGACTCTAAATCCTACTGTTAACAGGGACAGAAAATTCTCATGTTCGAGGTTCCAATTGGGATTGGTAGACCAAAGGATTGTAAATCCTCATCCTACCAATTCCAATTAGGAATATCGGGGAACTCTAAATCCTTATGTTCAAGGTTCAAATTAGGATTAGTGTAGCCCTGAAAATCCTCGGGTTACCAATCCCAACCTTGATAAAAAATCTGGATTGAGAATAGCCAAGATAGCTTAATTGGTAGAACAGAAGACTGAAAATCGTTGTGTCACCAGTTCAAATCTGGTTCCTGGCACATGATTAATTTGTATAGGTCTCTCTTCACTAGAATTAATTGATATGAATCGACATACATATTATTTTAGAGTCTAGATTAAAATAATAGCGTTATCCAGTTTGGTGAGATATACCTCATCTATGTTCTAGATGGGTAGAGTTTCTTAGATAAAGTATCGAAAAGAATTGGATTCTATCTTCTCTTTTTTCTCCTCTCATTCAAACGAATTTGAATATGTAATACATATTCGAAAGGTAAAATTGGTTAATTGTTGAAAGGCTCAAAAGTCAAATCTAGGGGGGTTGAAATAGATAAGATTCAACTCAGATCCAAAGAACCAGAATTCGATATTCTATTATTTCTTTGTCTTTTCTTTTATATTTGATTTCTTCATTCCGGATTTCTCCATCCTTTCCTATATGCTCTTCTAGAACCTATCTAAGTAATGTGCGCAGTACAAAGTTCATGATGTAGAAATCATTTGGTTCATCCTATTGGTATGACTCATCCGAAATAAGTATTTTCTATATGAATGTGAGAATTACAATGAATCCCTAATTGTCTTTTTTTGTTAGCCTATTGATAATTCCCTAAATTAAACCTACTTAATCTAGAACAAAATGTGCAATGCTTGAATATCTTAAATTGTCTAAGTGGAAATAGCTTTCTTATCATTCAATGAGCATCTTGTATTTCATAAACATTGGGGGCAATATAATCCTTACGTAAGGGCCATCTTATCCAACTTTCAAGCATTAAGATACATTTCAAGCATGGATAATTACCATAAGAGATTCCCAACATATCATATGATTCTCGTTCTTGAAAATCCACACTTTTTCAAACCCAAAAAATAGACGGAATTCTAGGATTCCTCCTGGAGGCAAAGGCTTTTATGCATACCTCTTCTAGTTGATCCACACCATCCTATATTCTCGAAAGATGATACACACTACCTAATAGCCCTCCAGACGCTACATCATAGGCCTATGGAGAGTAGAGATAATTGTACCCATATACATAAAAAATGACAGCAATGGAATGCCAATCCTCAAGCTTTATTTGTAAAGTCTCTATTCCTTGGTAATCAAAGCCCAAAGATCTATGAATTAGCCCATGCTTGACTAGCCAAACAAACAAACAACCCTGAATCTTTTTTATCTCTACCATATTTTTATTTGTATAAGTATTTCATATTTACAATTAAATTTAAGAAAATTGACCCACCGCTTATTATTCTAGACAAAGAAATCGTGTCTAATTCACTAATTCGGGGGAAGATACTGAATTTTTGTATCTGGAAAAGATTTTCATAGGGATCTCTGAAGTAGATGGTGGTTAATAAAGAACTCTGTGATTATAATTCATCGTATAAATACTACATTGAATATGAAACTTGTAATTGGTAGTAAAACACCGATTCACTCGTTGAGACCTAATTTGATCTTCATAGAGTTCTCGAGATATTTTCTTACGAAGTTTTGTTATAGCATCAATAACCGCTTCCAGTTTAAGTGGGCAACCTGGCAAATATACATCTACAGGAATTAGCTTATCAACTCCACGAACAGTACTATAAGAATCGGTACTGAGCATCCCGCCTATAATTGTACAGGCTCCCATAGCAATAACATATTTTGGTTCAGGCATTTGCTCATATAATCTCACTAAAGAGGGGTCCATTTTCATTGTTACTGTTCCAGCCATTAAAATCAGATCCGCTTGTCTAGGACTCGATCTTGGTACTAGTCCATAATGATCAAAGTCGAAGTGTGAGCCTATTAGTGAAGCAAATTTAATGAAGCAACAACTAGTACCATAGACAAGCGGCAATAAACTAGAGAGTCTTGACTAATTTGAAAGATCATTTAATGTAGTTGAAATAACTGAATTTATGGATGTTCGATCAAGTAAAGGAAACTGAATGGAATTCATAATTGTCTCAATCTTATTTTTTCCGTTTTTCTTTTTATTGTCTGAATATTCAGGAGCTAAGAACATTCCAATGCCCCCTTTCTTCATGCATAAACTAAACCAATAATTAAGATAAGCACAAAAATCAAAGCTTTTATAAATACAGATACACCCAATACATCGAAACTCATTACCCATGGATAAAGAAAAACCATTTCAACATCAAAAACAACAAAAACTAGAGCAAACATATAATAACGAATTTGAAACTGTAACCAAGCATCACCCATTAGTTCTATACCCGAATCATGAGTAGAAAGTTTCTCCGG
The DNA here is from genome assembly GCF_002878395.1 of Capsicum annuum. Lineage (NCBI taxonomy): Eukaryota > Viridiplantae > Streptophyta > Magnoliopsida > Solanales > Solanaceae > Capsicum > Capsicum annuum. Next base: position 199,867 of record NW_025862939.1, read on the forward strand.
CCCTTTGCTAATCGGGGATAACACTCCGGAAATAAAAAATGCCTAAATAGGAACAAGGATGGATATTATTAGAAATGACCAAAAAAATCATAGTCGTAAAACAGAAACTGAAACACACTCCTATGAACATGGAAAATATACTGGATTCGATTGATCGATTCGAATTGGAATTTTCAAGTCATCCATACCTATATTAGTCAAAACAAGAATTTATTTTGGTCGAACCACCTAGTTTATCTTTGTTTATTGGTTTATTGTAGGGCATATCTCATTGCAAGATTCATCGACTGGAATCTAATTTTATTTCCATTATACTTATTTCCATTTTATTTAGTCAGTAGAACCTTCTAACTATGTATTACTCTTATACAAATTCTTCTCTTTCTCTTGTTTTTTTCTCTGAACTAAAGACGTGGAATTTTAAATTAATTAATTATCTTAGTTCTTCTTTAATTAGAAATTTTTTAAATATTTTTATTTTTTCTATAAATAGAATCAGGAGGTCTTTATTTTAATTTTTTTCTTAGTGATTTAGTGATCTATTATGGAACAAGTAATCAAATAGAAGAGAATGCATAGGAACTTCCATCTCAAGATATAGAAGATCTTGTGTTGATATATTCTTTTTATTATTTTATTATTATTTAATAATATTATTAGGATTCGAATCCAGGTGGAGGGGTTTTTCTTAGTTGAATACAGAAAAAGAAGACTACCTTTTTTATGTTGTGATTCCCTAGGTCGAGGTAAGTAAGGTATACGAATGAAAGCCTATTTGATAATGAAAGTGACCAAAGATTTTCAAAAACTTTAGCTTGTACACAACTACAACAGTCCCTTCCTAAATCCATGTGAATTCCTCTTTGTAGTTTTTCATTTCACCAGGCTCGTGAAATGATTTAACTTTCAAAATTCAATAAGATTGGGGATATCAAAAGAAAGGAGGTCTCACTAATTCTTTTATTGTGGATATGAATATGTAATTCGCCTCCAAAGATTAATGATGAAAAGTTGGTTTGTTTATCTTCAATTGAAAAAATAAATATCGATTGGATCCATTGATATGCTTTTTTTATTTCATCTGCTTATACTTAAACGATTGTTGTGAGCAAACTTATAGGAATAGTTGAATTTCACTTAGTTACAAGAAAGAAATAATAATGAAGAAATCAAAATTATACAAAAAAAATTTTATTTTTATTTTATAGGGCTATGCGGACTTGAACGGTAGACATTCTAGGTAAAAAAGATCAAACTTATTATAATTAAAATGATCTGAACTATTTCAAATACCCAATGTCACGACCCAAACTAGGGCCTGGCCGTGACAGACATCCCGAACCATGAAGGCCCGGGCGTCCGACTCTATCTGGTAATCATGCACAATATTCATATAATAAAGGAAGATGCGGAAATATAATCTAATATGGAAACATGGTCATACTCTATATTTAGTTTAACAATAAGGAATGAAATACAAAATCAACTAAACAACATCTAGAACAGTCTGTGAAATCTTTGCTACATAATAAAATAACAACTGTCTGAAACTGGGACAAGGCCCACAGTAGACCTAAATAAAAATAAATAATATAATCTGAAAGACATAGGCCTTCTGGAATAAAGAAGGTTCACCAACTGCACACATCACTACTATCTAAAAACTCTACGGCGTAGCAGGACCTCTGAACTGAGATTTAAACCTTGGGAAGAGGAGGGTCAATACAAATGTACTGGTACGCAAAGAAATCAAAAATAAAGCTTTTATATAAATAAAATAATGGAGAGAAATTTGTCCAAACATCATACATAAAATAGTTTTCAAAACACATGAGCATCGTTTTGATAATCATCAAAAACTTTCTGTCAATGCAATTTCTGAGCTTCGTATTACTTTTGAGTTAGGTGGTACACCCCTACAAGTCTAAAACCCTATGGGCTATATAGATTCCGTCATTGACTCGGCGGGGAAGCCCCCAACCCAAGTGTGCCGTAAAGGGTTGGAGTGTCAGAGTCTAATACGCCACAGGGCACTAGGCCAGTGTAATATAATATACCCAGATCAGCAAATCACAGTTTTGGGCAATGAGTTGTTTGAACTCGTTCCTTCTTCGGGGGACCACCTAACATCTTTTTATACCTAATTTTATCCATTTCTAAACATATATCATCCTAAAATCTTAAGTCATGAAAATCTGGTTTCTATGTTTGACTGAGTCTGTTATGGCTTTGTCTATTTTGTTATCGTTATACCAAGACTTGCAAGTCGTAATTCTGAGCCATAATTCATTATGCATAATTTTTTCATTAAAACTCAATTCAGACCACCTAACATTTGTAATAGTATGAGACAATTTCATGTTCTGAAACATAAGTCAAAACTATGCAAGAATTCTTCAAACATGTGGTGGTCATGTGCTTTTGGCAAAACCAAGCCCCCTTTCATTATATGTATATTCAACATTTATCAATATGTGCATACCCTGTCTTTTTATTTCAAAATCGTATTAAAGTCATAGTATAAATCAAGTCATTTCGTATCACGTCCTCAAGATGCATTTCAAAACAATCCATAGTATATCATGAGTAAAGAAAAATCATAACAAGAGAGGAATTTTTCATGAGTCATGCTCTCAATTCAATCATTAATCTTTAAAATGCGTGCTTACGTATATATACAATTTCTAATCAATTTTGGGGAAGGTCTAAAGACCAAAACAATAACATCAAAACTTCTAAAATATGATTATATTCATAAATCCAAAACCCCATTCTTAAAATCATGATTTCTATGACCATGAGATTTTAGGAAAACCCCGTGTACCTTAATTTATGACTCTTTAATGAACTCGTATTTTAGGGATGCTATTCGAACAATTTATGGATGCTTCTTTTAGTCCTCCCAATGAGGATTTCAAATCTCAATGAATTATTGAAAACTCACGGTGAAATCTTAGGATATTTGGGCTTTTAGTTTGAAACCCTAGAGAGAGTTTCTTGTAAATTTTTTAAAAAAATTTAAATAATGTGGTCACTTGGGAGAAAAATCCCATGTTTAAGCTGATAAGGGGGGTGGAAATTACCCAACATACCCTTAATGAGATAGAATAAAATATAACTAGGAGCCCGATTTTATGGTCCATCTTGATGCGCAACTATCGCAGTGGCTCACTGAAAAATAATGAATGGGATTCTTGGGGTCACCACTACGCGGAGCCATCACGTTGTCCCACTGGTTTGGACCTGGAACTTCAGTACGACTTGCCACGATCGCGCTAGGCTACTGGAATTTGACAATTGTTAAATAGACCACCTTCGCGACTCACCAAGCACCAAAATAACGGTGTTTTATGACTAGGACTTAAATTAACCATAACTTTTTGGCCGGGTATTGGATTTGGGTGAATCTTATATCGACGGAAAGCTCATTCAATTTTCCACTCTACAAAATTGATTAACATAGAAAATTTGCCTAGTATTTATAGTTTTTGGATCATCTACACATAGAAATGACGGTTTTCATTCTAGCCCAAAATATGAGGTGTTACATTATCTCCCCCTTGGGATCGTTCGTCCCTGAATGATGGGTAGGAACGTTGAATATTAAAGGTATGGAATAACGTGGACCTGATGTGCCTTCTAAGAAAGGATATAACTGATCTGAAACATTTAAACTTCCATCGTGAAACTGAATTCTGAGTTGACTTGACTTTAATTGCTTTAAAGAGTTAATTCATGCTGAGAGTTTATGATTCCTACCGAAATGTTTATGCTCAAATCACACACATTGGATTTGGAAGTGATAACTTATGTAGGTACGAATCATGAGGCAATAAGATTTAGATCGTACAAAGGTATTACACTGTCTCAGCTAAAATAACTGGAAAATTTTAAGATAATGTGTTGAACTCTTATGAACTTAGTCATGACTAAATAACTGAATCTGAAATATGATGCTTGGACTGAACTGAGTTCGCAACTTACTCGGATCAATACTAGAAAAAAGGAAAAAAATGACCAGTGTGGTCGATTTTTCCCAATAACCGACCAAAATCTGTGGTCGGAAAACCTGTGGTTGCTTTTTAAAAACCGACCACAAGTGGTCCGTTGTTTTAAAAAAAAAATTAAAATTCATTATTATTTTATTAAAATAGAAAAAAATTATTTTAAGAATTAAAAAATTCAAAATAAACCGACCACAAGTGGTTGGTTTTTAAAATAAAATTAAAAAATAAATAAAAGCAGACCACTTGTGGTCTGTTTTATAAATATTTTTTAATGAAATTTTTTAAAAAAAAGCTACCATATGTGGTTGGTTTTTTTGATAATTTTGTAAAAATAATATTGAAAATTTAAAAAAAAAAAAAAGCTACCACATGTGGTTGGTTTTTTTGATAATTTTGTAAAAAAAAAATATTGAAATTTTTTAAAATACAAAAATTAAAAATCAAATTATTTACAATATAGCCGACCACAATCATTTACAAACATTGATTATTATCTACAATACATCCCACCCATTATTTAATATACAATCAACCAATCACCATAAGAATACAAACATTATTTACAAAATTTATTGAGGTTCCAAATCCAAACTATAAAACATACAAAATACTAAAAACTACAACTCATTATCCGCAACTTCATTCTCAGCCTCATCCATTCTATTATCGATATTTTGTTGATATATCCAGCTATAATCAGATTTTATCTACACAATCAATCAAATTCAAGTGATTAGTTCAAGTCACAAAAGTTCACATTTCAAATACCTACACCTAAACAGTTTCAAGTAACTAATTCACTTCATAAGTTACTAAACTAAACTTAATTCAAAATGAAAAACGTACCTACACTTAAAAACATTTTGAAGTCACTAATTCACTTCTCAAGTGACCACACTTTACTAAAATCAAAATGCAAGTTCACATTTCAAGTACCTAAATTCAAAACAAAAGTCACTATTCCACCTTTCAAGTAACTACACTTAAACATTTACGACTCACTAATGCACTTCTCAAGTGATCACACTTAACTAAATTCAAAACACAAGTCCACATTTCAACTACCTACACTTAAAAATTTTCAAGTACTTATTCCCTTCTCAAGTGACCACACTTAACTAAATACAAAACACAAGTCTGCCTTTCAAGTAACTATACTTAAAACATTTCAACTCACTAATGCACTTCTCAAGTGACCACACTTAACTATATTCAAAACACAAGTCTACATTTCAAGTACCTACACTTAAACATGTTTAAGTCACTAACTCACTTCTCAAGTGACCACACTTAACTATATTCAAAACACAAGTTCATAATTCAAGTAACTACATATAAACATTCCAAGTGACTAATTCAATTCACAAAAGACCAAACTTAACTAAATTCAAAACACAAGTCCACCTTTCAAGTACCTACACTTATGCATTTTCAAGTCACCAACTAACTTTTCAAGTGACCACACTTAACTAAATTCAAAACACAAGTCCACATTTCAACAACCTACACTTAAATATTTTCAAGTACCTATTCACTTCTCAAGCCACACTTAACTAAATTCAAAACACAAGTCCACATTTCAACAACCTACGCTTAAATATTTTCAAGTACTTATTCACTTCTCAAGTGACCACACTTAACTAAATTCAAAATACAAGTCCACATTTCAAGTACCTTAAAACAAAATAAATTCCTTTAAAGTCCCTACACTTAACCATTTTCAAGTCATGTACTAGCATTTGAAGTCACTACACTTAACTATTTTCAATTAACTAATTCACATTTTCAAGTCACTATACTTAACCATTTTCAAGTCACTAGTACACATTTCAAGTCACTACACTAACTATTTTTAAATAGTTATTTCAGAACAGTTCCAATCAGATCCCCTAGATGGAATTGTTCTTGCTCAAGCTTTTCTAAATCCCCAATCATATCTCTGTTTCAATCAACTTAGAACCTGTCTTATTTTCAAAACTAGAAATTTCACATTTTAAAGAATTTTACCCATAAATATTCCGTGAATGACTTGATAGTCTTTTTTTTTTTCTTTTTTAAAGTAACAATATATAGAATTTAAAATAAAATTATAATAACATAACACATGGCTACAATTTTGTATAATCCTTGTCACTCAAAAAAGCTAATTTGAACGATTAGGCAAGTGGTTGAAAAAATAATAAAAGTTGTGTGTTGCTTTGTGCCCTAAACTGGTGGTCCAGGAACCAATTAACTAAAATCAACTAATAACACCAAAAAAATCAATTTGCAACTATTCATAATTATGTGTGTGGTTTTTAATTAGTCCCAGACTTCTTACCTACACCTCCTTTCTAGTTAGAATTTTGTTCTCCTTTCTAGTAATGTCGGTAAGTAGCAGACATAGTCAAATACCTTACTAGTTTAATTTTTCGATATGAACTACGTCAAAACATACGCACATATAACAATTTCAAAAATACAAAAAGAAATCCCCAATAATACAATAAAATTGGAGAATCCTCATGCATAACAGCATAGATAATTAATCAACCTAAAGCACACAAGATTTTATCAACATACTTAACCAAATTAACTTTTAATCACATAAACCTATCTCGTTAGGAGAGAAAAAATAAAATATGGAATCAAACCTAGGATGGGTTCTTGAGAAACCATCGTTTTATGGCAAAGCGATGGATATTTCGGCGGTGGAGGACGGCGCTAGTTCGCTGGTTTTATTGGAGAGGACAGTGCCGGAGGAGGGATGGTAAATAGGGAGAAGGAGGAGGCGAGGGGGACGACGCCAGTATTAGGCATTGATGGCGGCGGCTGGTTCCACCGGAGGGGCAAACTGAATGAGAAAGTGTTGCTGCCATCATTGGTGGCAGAGCGGCAACGGGGAGGGGGATCGGAGAGAGCTAGTGGCGGGAGAGGTTTTGAGAAAGAGAGAGAGAGGAGGTAGAGAGAGTGGTGGTGGAGGCTTATGAAATGAATTTAAGGTTAGGGTTTTGGTTATTTGGTTTTTTAAAAGGAATGAATGCTCCTTTTGATCTCAGTAGTTGGTTCATCTTTGATCAACGGTTGTGATTTAAAGGCTGAGATTTTGATTAAAAATTAAATAAAAAAATTCTGAATTGAGTCTCAATTTTGGCTACAATTGTAATAGACCAAGTGATTAGGTTAAAATTGACATGAGTGAATGTCAATTGGGAATATGTAATAGATTGAATAAAATAGGTTAAGATTGAAAGAAATTGAATAAAAGTGAATAAATTGGGTAAAGTAATTCTAATTGGTTGTCATTGAAATAACAATAGAGATAATATAATAAGGATAATAATAAAAAATTATAAATAATAATAATAAATAATAATTAATAATAATAATAATAATAAATAAATAAATAAATAGTACTAAATAATGAAAAACTAGGCAATGTAAAAAAACAATGGGAGTGTGCACAATTACGTGAAAAGGTAATTTAATTAATAAAATCATGTAAATGTCGTATTTGATTTTAAAAAAATATAAAAAATGATGCTAAAAGATAAAAATAATTTATGCATTATGAATGTGACACGTTAGAAATCTGTTTGATGCAAGAAAAATGTTCAAAAATACTAATATTTAAAAAATTAATAATTTTATTAAAATAACAACCCAAATATAGTATCGGGACGTCAAAATTGGGTGTCAACATGGAGGGTACAGTGTACGCAGACCTTCTCAAAAACCTATTCAAGCTTGAAGATTCTTTTGTATGTTTTGTAAAAATATTTTGTATGTTTTTTAAATCACGAATGTTACACGTCAATATCTTTTTGATACAAGAATAATGTGTCAAAAATATTAATAGTTGAAGTTAATAATTTTTACAAAACAACAACCTAAAAGGAGTATCTAGCGGTCAAAATTGATCAGATGAATTAATAATATACAACGTATTTCACATATAACCAGATGAATTATTGTTTGATTATCTTATGTCATTAATATACCTTCACTATATAATATGTATATACCTATAAATACACACACATATACACACCATCAACTATATCAAGTTCTAAATACGTATTATATATATCACATACATACACGAGTATATGATCCAATAATATAATACGACGTATTTCATATACATATTTTGATGAGTTATCGATTAATTTGATTGGAGTTATCGATTTATTTGATTAGCTTACATTAATATAATGTCAATGTACAGTATATATTATTACTTCTGTCGTTTCAAATCAAGGTGTTCAATATGTTTGGATAGATTCTAATAGTCTTTGACTACATCGTTCATCAATCGATCACTACATCATATATATAGAGAGAGAGAGAGATACTTATATATGAACTCTTGAATGCGTACTATATACATCGCATCCACAGGTATATTACTTTATAATAGAACGCGTTCATTATACTCTGATGAATTATCGGTTATATATATATATATATATATATATATACGAACTCTTGAATGCGTACTATATATATATATCACATCCACAAGTATATTACCTTATAATAGAACACGTTCATTATATTCTGATGAATTATCGTTTATATATTACAATATCAAATATGACTGGAATAGTAACATAATATCATTATCTCAATGGCATATATATATATATATATATATATATATATATACAAATATTTATTATACAAAGATTATGCATGTTTAACATCATTCACAGTATGTACAAAGGAAAATATTTATTTTATTTATTGAAACATAAGTAAAAGATAAAGATTATGTTTGACGTAATTTGTTTATTTTATTTGAATTATTTTTTAGTGTAATTTTGTCACAAAATTTAAGAATTATTGAATTTTATTATTATTATGCTGGTTATAGACTACGTGTGATCATTGTAATTTTAAAAAATTAGATATATATTACACTATGTGTATAATTATTTTTAATGAAAATAATATATATATTTGATTACAAATATATAATTAGGTGTTACTAAAAAATATTTACTTTTTTTAGTTCAAAAACCAACCACAAGTGGTTAGTTTTTTAAAAAATAAATTAAAAAAGAATTTTTAAAAATCGACCACAGGTGGTCGGTTTTTAAAATATTTTTTAATTAAATTTTAAAACAAAACCGACCACAAGTGGTCGGTTTTTGTAAAAATTAAATTTAAAAAGTATTTTTAGAAACCTACCAGAAGTGGTTGGTTTATTTAAATATTTTTTAATTAAATTTTTTAAAAAAAAAACAACCTCTTGTGGTCGGTTTTTTTAAAAATAAATTTAAAAAGTATTTTTTAAAAACCGACCACTTTTTATAAATATTTTTAATTATATTTTTAAAAAAAAAAAAAGACCACAAGTGGTCGGTATTATTCTCTTTTTTTTTTAATTTTTGTTTGTTAAATAAATAATTATAATTATTAAAATTATTTTGATTTTTTAAAATATAAAACCGACCACTTGTGTTTGGTTTTTTAAAAAAAATTAAATTTTTTTTTTTGAAAAATCGACCACACACCGACCACGTGTGGCAGTTTTTTCCGACCACAAATTGTTGTCGGTTTTATCAATTTTTTTAGTAGTGGATGGAATAGATTATCTTTTGGAATGGTAATACATATTGGATTTCGGATTGTAGGACTGGTTGAAAAGGTAGGAAACCGCAGTAACTTGTCTGCCTAACTGTTAAGCTGAATTGCTGGCTACACAGACTTAAAACTTATACTTAACTGAAGTATCTTTTCAACACTCTTTCTAAAGAAGTCCTAGTATCATTAAGGAGCAAATAATCTCTGACATGAGTTACACAAAACATCCAACTAAAGAATTACGACAATGGTAATACTTTATGGCGTGGAATATAGACATATAACTCGTAAACTAGGATAGAATTACCAAACTTTAGGCAATGCAACTTCTTACTTTCAAGATTAGCCACACTTTTAAAATATTCTCTCAACTATACTTTCTCCTTAAACACCATGCTCATTGATTCCACTTATTTTTTCTCACGTGGCCGCTGATATTTCCATCTACTAATGTCTAAACTGAGCTAAATCCCCTCATCATCTTCAAGTCTAACTCAAAATCATAAGACACACCACATAATACTGTAGTACTAGTCTGAATCATAAATTTAGTACACCCTGCATTTCATAACTCCTCATCTCATGCGTAATTCTTTTTACCACTCCAACACTCACCCTCAACTTCATATTAAACATTCACACACAGTCAAAGCATCCATCCGCATGTATACATACATGATATTCAATCCTATCTTTATACCCACATATACACTTCTAAAAAACAACTCATAAAGCATCATTCTCATAATCTCTAATACTTCCATCTATAACAACTTTCCTGCACTACTCAGATGATACATATAAAATATTCTCAACTAACCATGCCATACACGAAACTTCACCTCAAAATTCTTTCTACTTATGGACTTACATAAAACAAGCACACAACAATTTTTACCAAATATAACACATAAAACTTCAACTAACCCTAACATGTATCAAAGACTTGGCCACAATCTTACTCCATAATTACTACCTTAACTCAAATAAGCACACAACTATCTTTCATCAATAAGAAATGTTCACCCTTTCCCATTTAGACAACTATTCATTATCACTATCTCGACCTAAGGGAAAAGGTCACTGAAAAATTGGGATACCGAAATCCGAAACATGAGGAGAGTACTAAGCGTAACTTGATACCTTACTGAGGCGTAAGGAATAGAGCACTCAAGACATGGAATCTTTACAGAGATCTAATCTGAGGACGTACCTGATATAAATCTAAATTTTCACTGATCGTTAAGAGTATCTAATATGCACAAGATTCATGAACTGCATGACCGGAATTTTTGGAATTCATAACTTACGAAAAGTTATTCTGACTACTGAATAAACTGGGAACTCATCATACTAGGAACTAGGAGAGTACATGATTCCTTATCATATGCATGAACACGGACAATGATCATGAAGCTGAAACATAAAGCATGAGTATGTATCAGAATAACTGAAGTAAACTGTTGAAATAAGAATAGATTGAGCATTGTTCTTTCTCACGGCCAATTCCACCACTTACCGGTACATCTATTAGCATCTGAAAACTTGACTTGGTTACTTGTTTTATCATCTCCCCCTTAGATTTAAGCCATTACTCTAAGTCTGTGAACCACTATATACACTTTGGTATAAACTGAAATCACTTTACTCTAGAGTCGGGGATATAAAAATACACATAAAACTAAACTTACCCTGTAAGACGGTATCTGTATGTATAGTAACCAATGCTAATACCTCATTCTAAGATTCAACGCTTAGGTTTCTATAGCCCTAAAAGTCATCATATATTAGCTTAAACATTCACCAACTTAGATTCTCCTAACACTAAACATGGATATCTCCAAACCTTTGACGGACCATACCACTTCTGTCATAGGCTACCAGCATCATACCTGCAAACTTATATTTCTAAACCATGAGAATCAAGATTATATCAAAAGGCTCAACATCATCAATCAAAACTCCTTAACTTGGTTATTTAGAACACCATATACCATCTAACTAGTCTTTCTCCACCTAGCAACTGAATGACACCACTAGCCACACACAACATGTAATACCCTTAGAAAAACACCGCAACCTCATATCACCTTGGCGTACTTCTACTTCATACATACAACATCATACTTCATAACAAATCAAATAAACTTAAGCTCTTGCATGCGCTGTTCAAGCCTATTAGATCGTTTCCCTAAAACTAGTATCATTAACCAAGAAATAATCACATCCACCTTCATGACATCACTATTATGACTCAAAATCTACTACATACCTTCTCACAAGTAGTACTAGTTTACAACTACTAATGAAAAGAAGGTCAAGGGGGGTAAAGTCACATAATAGATATGGTCAACCTTAATCTTATATTATAACCCCATACAACTTTATCTACTTATACGGCTTTGTCACATCACACTTACTTACTTAAGTGTACATTTAGACTACCTTCAAATTCCACAAACAACCTTGTGTCTATAATTATAACTTACTGGCTAATCTAGCCATTTTCATACTTAGAGCAAACAAAAACTCGCCTTTGCTAATAACTCTTTCTCTACCTTCTACTAAACTAACACACAAGGACGTGCCACTTTAATACCAACTCAATCTCATGCCAAAAGATTCGGCTATACATACATTCAATAAATCGCCCTAATAAATTTTCTTACCATTACGCCTCTAAACCCCCAGTTCCAACCAACGTAAGAACCAACAAGATGGGCAATAAGTTGCTAGTGAATCTAAATAAGCCTAACACGGCTTCACTAGACTTTGAGTTTCAACAACACAATGATAACAAGATTACAAGAGACAGAAACTTGACACATAATAATCAATGATCTAAGAATACATATCTTACTCTGTATAAATGAAATAAAAAAAACTGAGTCCAACACTCCCCCCACAGAATACCATACAATCCACACATACCACTAGCTACCACATTAGTCTATCACTATAAAGGGGTAAATCATCCTCAAACATCGGTTATTCAAATAAAATATTTATTTACATAAAAATCACCCTCACTCTAACTTCTAACTTTGTGACTTCACATCACCACCGTCTTGGTCTAACATCACCACCAGTAGATTATGACACTGACACTTAAATCATACTACTACTCAGGTGGAAATACAGTTCCAACATTCTGCTACACATCATTCCTCCTTAAACGTGACGTCTGTAACATAAATTCTGAAAAGGACTGAATACACTTAATATCGCAGGCTGAAAAGCACGATTTCATCAGAATAAAAGTTCACACTAGAATCAATACACTCTGAGGCACTAATGGACTCTTCACAAGTCCTTACATAATTCAAAATCTTATATGGCTCAATTAGAAAGAACCATATCATTTAGACTCTAAATTTCTATACTTGAATCACCCCAATAAAGAGACATGTCTGAGAACATCAGAGTAAGGAAAGAATTGGGATGACTGTTACTTTCGTATGGGCGACACCATAGCATAAATTAGAGTTTGAAAGAGGAACATTATGACTCTATTGCATGAACTAAAACATGAAGAAACAGAGACATTCCTAAATGCCTTGTAGCCTCCTGCTTATAAGTGTGGCACGCTACACACCCATAAACAAGACTCTACCCGACACAATTTCGTAGACACCTTGGGACTATGAACTGTTCTTTGATACCAAGTTTGTCACAACCCAAACTAGGGCCTGGCCATAATGGATATCCCAAACCATGAAGGCCCGAGCGTCCAACTCTATCTGGTAATCATGTACAATATTTATATAATAAAAGAAGATGCAGAAATATAATTTGATACAAAAAGATGGTCATACACTGGATTTAGTTTAACAATAAAGAATAAAATCCGAAATCAACTAAACAATATTTGGAATAGTCTGCAAAATCTCTACTACATAATCAAATGACAACTTTCTGAAACTGGGACAAGGCCCCCAATGGACCTAAATCAAAATAAATAATATAATCTAAAAGACATAGGCCTTCTGGAATAAAGAAGGCTCACCAACTACACACATCACTGCTATCTGAAAACTCTACGGCCTAGTAGAACCTCTGAACTAAGCTTTAGACCCTGGGAGGAAGGGGGTCAATACAAATGTACTGGTACGTAAAGAAATCCAAAATAAAGCTTTTATATAAATAAAATAATAGAGAGAAATTTGTCCAAACAACATTCATAAAATAGTTTTCAAAACACATGAGCATCATTTGATAATTATAAAAAACTTTCTGTCAATGCAATTTTTTATCTTCATATTACTTCTGAGTTAGGTGGTATGCCCATATAAGTCTAAAACCCCACAGGCTATATGGAGTCCGCCATTGACTCGGCGGGAAAGCCTTCAACCCAAGTGTGCCGTAAGGGTTGGAGTTTCAGAGTCTAATACGCCACAGGGCACTAGGCTAGCATAATATAATATACCCAGATCGGCAAATCATGGTTTTGGGTAATGAGTTTTCTGAGCTCGTACCTTCTTCGGGGGACCACCTAACATCTCTTTATGCCTAATTTTATCCATTTCTAAACATATATCATCCTGAAATCTTAAGTCATAAAAATTTGGTTTCTATGTTTGACTGAGTCTGTTATGGCATTGTATATTTTGTTATCATCATACCAAGACTTGCAAGTCGTAATTCTGAGCCATAATGCATTATGCATAATTCTTGCATTAAAACTCAATTCAGACCACCTAACATTTGCAATAGTATGAGATGATTTCATGTTCCGAAACATAAGTCAAAACTATGCAAGAATTCTTCAAACATGTGGTGGTCATGTCCTTTTGGCAAAACCAAGCACTCTTTCATTATATGTATATTCAACATTTATCAACATGCATACCCTGTCTTTTTATTTCAAAATCATACTAAAGTCATAGTATAAATCAAGTCAGTTAGTATCATGCTCCTCAAGATGCATTTCAAAATAATCCGTAGTATATCATGAGTAAAGGAAAATCATAACAAGAGAGGGATTTTTCATGAGTCATGCTGTCAATTCAATCATTAATCTTTAAAATATGTGCTTACATATATATACAATTTCCAATCAATTTAGGGGAAGGTCTAAAGACCAAAACAATACCGTAAAATTTCTAATACAAGATTATATTCATAAATCCAAAACCCCATTCTTAAAATCATGATTTCTATGCCCATGAGATTTTAGAAAAACCCCGCGTACCTTAATTTATGACTCTTGAATGAACTCGTGTTTTAGGGATGCTATTCGAACAATTGATGGGTGCTTCTTGTAGCCCTCCTAATAGGGATTCCAAATCTCAAAGAATTATTAAAAACTCACGGTGAAATCTTAGGATATTTGGGTTTTTAGTTTGAAACCCTAGAGAGAATTTCTTATAAATTTTTGAAGAAAATTTGAATAATGTGATCACTTGGGAGAAAAATTCCATGTTTAAGCTAATAAGGGGGGTGGAAATTACCCAACATACCCTTAGTGAGATGGAATAAAATATAACAGGGAGCCTAATTTTATGGGCCACCGCGATGCACCACTATCTCTATGGCTCACTGGAACATGACGAATGGGATTCTTGGGGTCACTGAGACGCAGAGCCATCACGTTGTACCACTAGTTGGGACCTGAAAATTCAGCACGACATGCCACAATCCTGCTAGGCTACTGGAATTTGACAATTGTTAAATAGACCACCTTCGTGACGTGCCAAGCACTAAAATGTCTGTGTTTTATGACTAGGACTTAAATTAGCCATAACTTCTTGCCTAGGTATTGGATTTTGGCGAATCTTATATCGATGAAAAGCTCATTCAATTTACCACACTAAAAAATTGATCAACATAGAAAATTTGCATAGGATTTATGGGTTTTAGATCATCTACGCATAGAAATGATGGTTTTTGTTCTAGCTTGAAATACGAGGTGTTACATCCAACATGCATTTTTTTTTGCATTGGAATCTTTCATTAACTAATATTTATAGCAGTTCGTCTGCCATTTTTTCTTGACAAAAAAAAAAGATAAGAAAATGGCTTCATGTGCTCTGATTCATTGTTTGGGAGCATTACCAAAGTGTTTCAAAGGTGGGATTATCTTGAAGTAGGTCTGTCTCTGGCCTAAATAAACCTAAGTTAAATGAAGTTCTATTGTTTCTAATTAAAAAATCAAATATGAAACTTCATACACCTTAAAGTTCATATGACGAAGCGGGATTTTTTGAGGTCCTTATACTCATTATGCCTAGCATTGAATAAACTGGGTATTCACCTTATCAAGATTTCAAATCAATGATAGGGTCTGTTTGGCACCTCTTAAATGGACATCCAAATTGGACCGAACCCTTTGTCAGGCTATGGTTCCCTCAAAGTTATGGAGTAAGACATCGATTTCTCAACAAGATTGATTTTTTTGATTGTATGATGAGCTCTCTTGAAAACATTGGCACGCATGTAAACGAGTTGCTCTACCAACTGAGCTTTTGCCCTTAGTGTTTGTGATACATAGTTTATCATGTAGATAAATTCTTTTCAAAATAAAAATTCCATGATCCAACATCAACAATCTTTGATCTCTTTGAGTGGTATTCCTTAGATTAGTATTGCTTATAAGTAATATGATATTTATAATCCATTGACAGGATGGGTTTTGTTTTGTTCTCTTTGGAATGATAAATGACCTACTTAACTCAGTGGTTAGAGTACTGCTTTCATACGGGGGGAGTCATTGGTTCAAATTTAATAGTAGGTAAAACTTATTAGATACCAGAGTCAATGGTATCTAATAAGGTTTACGACCCACTTTTAGTAATATTTATTTTTTGATTTTGTATCTTTTCTATTTCATTTTTAAATTTGAATTTTTGCATCAGAATTGGCTTCTATTTGATTGTATTTGATTGTATCACCCGAAAGAATATAAATAGGATTATAAAGAGAACATCTTTTTATTATTTGAATGTACTAACTAGTCATACAAACTAGTTATGAAATCGGATTGATATCCTCCACCCGTGTTCTAGCTCATCGGAGAGCTAGATTTGCCTTAATTTTTTGTCTCCTTCCTTCAGACTTTTTCACATTAGCTTTCGCTATTTCAAGAGTTTGCTGAGCTTCTTGCGGATTAATGTCACTACCCTTATCCGCATTATTTACTAAAATAGTGATCTCATTATTGCCTATTATAGCAAAACCACCCATCAGAACCATCGTTAACCATTAGTTGTTAAGGCGTATTCAAAAAATCCCTACATCTACAGCTGTGGCAATAGGGGCGTGATTTGGTAATATGCCAATTTGACCACTATTAGTAGATAACACGATTTCTTCCATTTCTGAATCCCAAATAATTCAATCAGGAGTCAGTACACTAAGATTTAAGGTCATCTTCAAATTGCTCTCCATTTATAAGTTCATAGCCTTCGCGGTAGCTTCATCGATATTACCTACAAAATAAAAGGCCTGTCTAGGAAGACCATCTAATTTTCTGGAAAGGATCAATTGAAATCCTCAAATTGTTTCTGCTAGACCAACATATTTTCCTGGAGAACCGGTAAATACTTCTACTACGAAAAATGGTTGGGATAAGAAACACTTAATTTTTTGTGTTCTTGCTACGATTAAATGATCCTCTTCGGATAATTCATCTAATCAAAGGATAGCTATAATGTCCTGAAGTTCTTTGTAACGTTGTAAAGTTTACTTAACTCATTGGGCAGTTTCGTAATGTTCCTCACCAACGATCCGAGGTTGAAGCATAGTTGACGTTGAATCTAAAGAATGTACTGCTGGATAAATACCTTTGGTAGCCAATCCTCTTGATAGTATGGTAGTAGCATTTAAATGTGGAAATGTCGTAGCAGGGTCGGTCAAATCATCTGCGAGTACATAAACTGCTTAAATAGAGGTTATGGACCCTTCTTTAGTAGAAGAAATTCTTTCTTGTAAAGAACCCATTTCAGTACTTAGGATCGGTTGATAACCTACAGCGGAAGGCATTCTACCCAATAAGGCCAATACTTCGGATACTGCTTGGATGAAATGAAAGATATTGTCAATAAATAGATATACGTCTTGCTCATTAACATCTCAGAAATATTCTGCCATAGTTAGGGCAGTCAAACCAACTCTCATATGAGCTCGTGGTGGTTCATTCTTCTAACCGTAAACTAGGGCCACTTTTGATTCTGTAATATTTTCTTCATTAATCACTCCAGATTCTTTCATTTCCATGTTAAGATCATTTCCTTCCCGAGTACGTTCACCCACTCTGCCACATACGGATACGCCCCCGTGAGCTTTAGCAATATTATTAATCAGTTCCATAATGAGTACTATTTTACCCACTCCAGCTCTCCTGAATAGTCCGATTTTTACTCCACGACAATAAGGGGCTAAAAGATCTACTACTTTAATTCCTGTTTCAAAAATAGATAATTTTGTATCCAACTGTATAAAGGCGGGCACAGATCTATGAATAGGAGATGTTGTACTAGTATCTACAGGCCCTAAATTATCAATAGGCTCTTCGAGAACGTTAAAAATTCATCCCAGTGTTTCTCTCCTGACCGAAACAATTATAGGAGCTCCTGTGTCAATCACTTCCATTCCTCTCATTAAATTGTCTGTAGCACTCATAGCTACAGCTCTAACTCGATTATTTCCTAATAATTGTTGTACCTAACAAGCCACATTAATTGGTTGACCAACACTATCTCGACCTTGAACTATGAGAGTGTTATAAATATTCGGCATCTTGCCCGGGGGAAAGGCTACACTAGTAACGGAATGATGATTTAGACGACACGCCCCAGGTTTTTTTTAAGCATGGAAACCCGAGAACCAGAAGTAGTAGAATTGATTCTCATAATAATAAAATAAATAAATATGTCAAAATATTTTTTAAAAAATTATCGAATTCAAAGTAAATATCCGCTAGCACGTCGATCGGTTAATTCAATAAAATGAGAATTAGCACTCGATTTCGTTGGAACCATGCAATTGAACCAATTTAATTGTTTACTTATTCAATGAGATTGAGTTAATTTGCAAGCTCACCCAACATATTTTAATTTAAAAATCTCAAGTGGATGAATCAGAATCTTAAGAAAGTCTTTCATTTGTCTATCATTATAGACAATCCCATCCATATTATCTATTCTATGGAATTTGAACCTGAACTTTATTTTATATTTCTATTACGATTCACTGTTTGGATCTAATGGGCTCCTCTTCTTATTTTTCTTTTTTATTTTTTAGTTAAATTTGAGTATATTGATTTATGCCTAGCCTATTCTTTTCTTTGTGTTTTTCTTTCTTTTTTATACCTTTCATAGTGGAATTCCATATATTTTCACATTAGGATTTACATATACAACATATACCACTGTCAAGGGGAAAGTTCTAATTATTTAGGTTAGTTAGGTATTTCCATTTAAAAAAAAGGTAAAAAATAAAAATTGGGTTGTGCTATATATATGAAAGAGTATACAATAATGATGTATTTGGCAAATCAAATACCATGGTCTAATAATCAACCATTCTGATTAATTGATAATATTAGTATTAGTTGGAAATTTTCTGAAAGATTCCTGTAAAAAGTTTCATTATCGCGGAATTCGTGTCGAGTAGACCTTGTTGTTGTGAGAATTCTTAATTCATGAGTTGTAGGGAGGGATTTATGTTACCACAAACAGAGACTAAAGAAAGTGTTGGATTCAAAGTTGGTGTTAAAGAGTACAAATTGACTTATTATACTCCTGAGTACCAAACCAAGGATACTGATAGATTCGCAGCATTCTGAGTAACTCCTAAACCTAGAGTTCCATCTGAAGAAGCAGGGGTCGCGGTAGCTACCGAATCTTCTAATGGTACATGGACAACTGTATGGACTGATGGACTTACCAGTCTTGATCGTTACAAAGGGCGATGCTACCTCATCGAGTGTGTTGTTTGAGAAAAAAATCAATATATTGCTTATATAGCTTACCCTTTAGACCTTTTTGAAGAAGGTTCTGTTACCAACATGTTTACTTCCAATGTAGGTAATGTATTGGGGTTCAAATCCCCACGCTCTCTACGTTTATAAGATTTGTGAGCCCCTCCTACTTATATTAAAACTTTCCAAGGTCCGCCTTATGGGATCCAAGTTAAAAGAGATAAATTGAACAAGTATAGCCGTCCCCTGTTAGGATGTACTGTTAAACCTAAATTGGGGTTATTTATTAAAAAATATGGTAGAGCTGTTTATGAATTTCTTCATGGAGGACTTGGTTTTACCAAAGATGATGAGAACAAGAACTCACAACTATTTATGCATTGGAGAGATCATTTCTTATTTTGTGCCGAAGCACTTTATAAAGCATAGACTGAAATAGCTGAAATCAAAGGGCATTACTTGAATGCTACTGTAGGTAAATGCAAAAAAATGATCAAAAGAGCTATATTTGCTAGAGAATTGGGCGTTCTGATCGTAATGCATGACTACTTAGTAGGGGGATTCACCGCAAATACTAGTTTGGCTCCTTATTGTCGAGATAATGGTCTACTTCTTCATATCTACTGTGCAATATATGCAGTTATTAATAGATAGAAGAATCATGGTATGCATTTCCAGGTATTAGCAAAAACGTTACGTATGTCTGGTGGAGATCATATTCACTCTGGTACCATAGTAGGTAAACTTGAAGGTGAAATAGACATAACTTTGAGCTTTGTTGATTTATTGTGTGATAATTTTGTTGAACAAGATCGAAGTTACGATAGTTATTTCACCCAAGATTGGATCTCCTTACGTGGTGTTCTACCTGTGGCTTCGGGAGGTATTCATGTTTGGCATATGCCTACTCTGACCGAGAGCTTTGGGGATGATTTTGTACTACAGTTTGGTGGAGGAACTTTAGGACATCCATGGGGCAATACGCCTGGTTCCATAGCTAATCGAGTAGCTCTAGAAGCATATGTAAAAGCTCGTAATGAAGGACATGATCTTTCTCGGGAAGGTAATGATATTATTCGCGAGGCTTCTAAATGGAGCCTCGAACTAGCTGCTGATTGTGATGTATGGAAAGAGATCGTATTTAATTTTGTAGTAATGGACGTTTTGGATAAGTAAAAATAGTAGACATTAGCAGATAAATTAGCAAGAAATAACGAAGGATAAGGAGAAAGAACTCAAGTAATTATCCTTTTTTCTCTTAATTGAATTGTAATTAAACTCGGCCTAATCTTTTACCAAAAGGATTGAGCCGAATACAAAAAAAATTCTATTGCATATATTTTGACTAAGTATATACTTACCTAGATATACAAGATTAGAAATACAAAATCTAGAAAACTAAATAAAAATCTAAGACTCAAATCTTTCTATTGTTGTCTTGGATCAACAATAAATCCTTCGGATTTTTAAGATTGGTATATTTTTTTCTATCCTGTAGTTTGTAGTTTCCCTGAATCAAGCCAAGTAGCATAACTCTTTCTACCCATCCTGTATATTGTCCCCTTTGTTCTGTTCCCTGTTGAAATGGAATCTTAATTTATTACTTATTATTTTATTAGATTTTAGATTAGTTAGTGATTAGATATTAGTATTAGACAAGATTTTAAGAAAATTTTTTGATTTCTTTATAGGAGTATAGGAGAGGAAAAATCTCTTTTTTTAATGCAAATTTGACACGGCATAGGAGAAGCCGCCCTTTATCAAAAATAATATTATTATATTTATATTATTTTTAATAATAAAAGGGGGTTTCGACATATTAATATACAGTGAAGTGTTCCCCTAGATTCAGAACTTTTTTTCAATAATCACTAATAATCCTAGTGATTGGATTTCTATGATTAGTCTGATAGGAAATAAGATATTCAAATAAATAACTTTTTAGTCAATGACTATTCATCTATTGTATTTTCATGCAAATAGGGGGCAAGAAAACTCTATGGAAATATGGTGGTTTAATTCGATGTTGTTTTAGAAGGAGTTTGAACGCGGATGTGGGCTAAATAAATCAATGGTCAGTCTTGGTCCTATTGAAAATACCAGTGAAGATCCAAATCGAAAAGTGAAAAACATTCCTAGTTGCAGTAATGTTGATTATTTATTCGGCCTTAAAGACATTTGGAATTTCATCTCTGATGACACTTTTGTAGTTAGTGATAGGAATAGAGACAGTTATTCTATCTATTTTGATATTGAAAATCAGATTTTTGAGATTGACAACGATCATTCTTTTCTGAGTGAAAAAGTTATTTTTATAGTTATCGAAACTCGAGTTATCTGAATAATGGATTTAGGGGCGAAGATCCCTACTATAATTCTTACATTTATGATACTTAATATAGTTGGAATAATCACATTAATAGTTGCATTGATAATTATCTTCAGTCTCAAATCTGTATAGATACTTCCATTATAAGTGGTAGTGACAATTACAGTGACAGTTACATTTATAGGGCCGTTTGTGGTGGTGAAAGTAAAAATAGTAGTGAAAACGAGGGT
This sequence comes from Capsicum annuum, assembly GCF_002878395.1. NCBI lineage: Eukaryota > Viridiplantae > Streptophyta > Magnoliopsida > Solanales > Solanaceae > Capsicum > Capsicum annuum. Next base: position 221,920 of record NW_025862939.1, read on the forward strand.
TCCAGTATACAAACTCACACAAAGGGCAGTGATTTAACTATAAGAGAAAGTTCTAAGGGCAGTGATTTAACTATAATAGAAAGTTCTAAGGACAGTGATTTAACTATAAGAGAAAGTTCTAATGATCTCGAGGTAACTCAAAAATACAGGCATTTGTGGGTTCAATATGAGAATTATTATGGATTAAATTATAAGGAATTTTTAAAATCAAAAATGAATATTTGTGAACAATGTGGATATCATTTGAAAATGAGTAGTTCGGATAGAATTGAACTTTTGATTGATCCGGGTACTTGGGATCCTATGGATGAAGACATGGTCTCTCTGGATCCCATTGAATTTCATTCGGAAGAGGAGCCTTATAAAGATCGTATTGATTCTTATCAAAGAAAGACAGGATTAACCTAGGCTGTTCAAACGGGCATAGGCCAACTAAATGGCATTCCCGTAGCAATTGGGGTTATGGATTTTCAGATTATGGGGGTAGTATGGGATCCGTAGTTCGAGAGAAAATTACCCATTTGATTGAACACACTGCCAATCAAATTTTATCTCTTATTATAGTGTGTTCTTCTGGGGGGCACGCATGCAGGAAGGAAGTTTGAGCTTGATACAAATGGATAAAATATCGTCTGCTTTATATGATTATCAATTAAATAAAAATTATTTTATGTATCAGTCCTTACATCTCCAGCAACTGGTGGAGTGACAGCTAGTTTTGGTATGTTGGGGGATATCATTATTGCCAAACCCACTGCCTATATTGCATTTGTAGGTAAAAGAGTAATTGAACAAACATTGAATAAAACAGTACCCGAAGTTTCGCAAGCAGCTGAATACTTATTCTAGAAGGGTTTTTTCGACCTAATTGTACCACATAATCTTTTAAAAAGAATTCTGAGTGAGTTTTTCAAGCTCCATGCCTTTTTTTCCTTTGAATCAAAAATCAAGCAAAATCAAGTAGAGAACTAAGGCCATTATTTTATTTTATTTGTGTTTGTAGCAAAAAAGTAGTTAGTTTATCGGAATCAAAGTAAATAAGATAATAGTAACTAAGATAATAATGGCCCTTTCTTAGGTGATAGAAGATCTAATTGTAGAAAGAATCAAAACAAGAGTTGAGGATAACTCTTTTTTGACCTATATTCCTGATTACGAATCAAGAAGCCTTTATCACCAAGAGTGAGTTCTTCCTTTCATGAAATTAGAAAAATAAAATGAATTTCTTCTTGTATTAGGTATATAATTTGAAATTAAAACATAGATAATAGAGTTTTGTATCTTTCTCTATCTCCCAAAAAACATTTTAGCTAGAAATTCATGTTGGGTCAGATTCGAACAAATCTTTCGATAATCTCATTATCTATTTTTAGAAAATTAGAAGACAACAATAAAAGACAAAGAAATGAAGACAAATAATAAAGTTTATTATGATACATATCTTTCTCATGTAAGAGATGAATAATTCCATTTATTTTGTTCTACATTCTTTGCACTTATTCATATTCTACGTACTCAGTTAAATTTAGATATATACATACTTAGATCTATACTAAGAATTTCAAATTCTTCAAATTCTATTAATAATAAATATTATCTAATTAGAATTCAAATTCTTAATTTAATTATAATTATTTAATTATTACAAGATATGTTTATTTATATAATAACATAATAACAAATTCAATATAGTAAATTGAGGTACCCCTTCTATGACAAATTTGGACCTTCCATCTATTCTTGGGCCGTTAGAAGGCCTAGTATTTCCAGCAATTGTTATGGATTCTTTATTTATTCATATTCAAAAAAACAAGATTATTTAGATCCTCTAGGACCCAATCTCATCCATTTTTCTTTTGAAAACGTGTACTTGTATAATAACACGGATATCTATTTATTGGAATAGAGTATAACATGTGATTTCTACCGAACATAAAGGGAAAAACTCCTATGCGTACAGAAACATGATAGATAGATATATCCATTCTAGTAATTTTCAAATAGATCATGATCATTGGATGGCTGAAATGTAGTCGGTTAATCTCTATTATATGTAATACCCCGAGAACTCTAACCAATAGTGCCACCATAACTCAAGCTCATGAGAAATAAATTATAGTGCTTTGGTTGTTTTCTGATCAAAGGTGATGGGTATTAAGACCTCAAAGATTTCCTAGCAATTAGGTGAATCAAAACATCCCTTACCGGTTGAATTCTTGAGAAAGCTTTTGGCATAGTCAACTTCAAATGAGTATATCTCTTGTTACACTAAGAAATTTTGAGCTCATGACCCATCAAAATATATATAATTGAATTAACTTTCCAACCGTACCAATTTCACACAAATCCTGTATTGGAGCAACAAGTTATGCCTATTTTACTCCAGTGTGTCAGCCTAGAAACTGTGTGACGACATTTTGTGATGACTTGTCACAAGTCTGACGGCTTGTCACAAAATGTCGTCACCTTAAGTAGAAACTCATTGTAAATCCCCGAAAAACGGGTCCCGGAACATCACACGGTGCTTGAGGCTATGTGTAGCCCCAAGCTATTGAGACATTTTCATTCAGTTCAACATAAATCAACGGGGTTTCCATAAATAATCCTCAAATATCAACAGAGTAATCATCATCCAAGAATAAAAGAATTTCAGAAAGATAACAAAATACAACTTATTAGTCAACTCCCAACATCTATACTAGTCTGACAAGTCTCTAAGAAAATCAAAAAAACCAACGAGCCATTGAGACATGCCCCAACTGACTCATACTCAGTTATCAAATGCAAACAATTCTGTGAAACCAACATCAGACATCACGTCCTCAGAACATGATGACTCACCACAACAGAGGATATAGAAAAGCATGCCCTAAGAATCATAGTCGAAGCTGGAACTGAGAACCTGAACCTACATTTTGAGAAAATGCAGCCCACATTCGAAGATGTGGGTTAGTACCATAGAAAGGAACTGAGTATATGGGGGTGTATGCAGTTGTATAAACATTATCATCATAAATATTTATAAGAAATATGCAGAATGTATGAAAGACTCAAATAGCCTGAAGAAAATTATCATAATCATGAGAGGATGAAATAAGTACTATAACACATGTGAGTCATCATATAATTTGTCAATCACTTTCAGTTCATCAAGAATATCAATTCTCATAATGTAAATATCATTTAAATCTTTCAAAAGAATAACTTTCACAATTCCACTTTCAAATCACTTCACTATTCACCATAGACACAAGGAAACACACACACACTGGGAGATCCTATAACCGACATAAATCATGTGAGCCACATGGAGTCCAACGTACAGCCCACGTTAGGGAGAGCCGTCCTATCCTTTCCATCAGAGTAGGACTATCGATATTAAATCCATACAAACTAGTGATCATTATATAAATTAGCCTCGGGCTCACTCCTATGGGGGCACGTAGTTCTAGGGAAGTAAGGTCGCTTTATACCTCCCACTCGGTGCTAAAGATTTCTCTCAGACTTAGCTCAGATCATTTCAAAGACAATCCACAACAAAACAATTTCAGTAATATATAAATCTACATCGGGAGCCATCATGATTCCCATCTATCAAAATCAACCACGTTGTGGATTTCTTTCACACTCGAGTTCAAAACAACTCTATTAAGACCAAAAGGTTAAATCATTCAAAATATCTCAAATATTCAACATCAACGTACTTATAACACATACTTTCTCAAAAAAAAATTCCAATGGGGATTCATGACCCAAATATCAAAATCATGATAAATATCGTTCAAGATTCATGTTTTATATATCCACACATGTAAATACATCTTTCAAAATCATAAACATCAAGATTTCATAATAATCATCATAATATATGCGTTCATACTTCAAATTCATAAAAATCAAATAAAAATCATGCCTTTGTAAAGAAAATTACTTTTGGGTACAAGAACGAAAGAGAGTTCTTATTGAAAAACCCCACATAGCTTGAATGATGAACTTTAGATCAATACTCATTTTTGAGATGTTAATCGTGCCTTTGAATGATGGTTCTTGGAGTTCTTAAACTAGGAAATTGGAATCTTAAATAAATTTGAAGAATTAATGGTGAACTTTGGAGGTTCTTGAAGTTGGATGTAGGAGCTTAGGGTTTTCTTTTTGAGGGAATTTGATGAAGTATAACATATAATACTTCTAATAGGCTTTAATGTAGGGTTTGGATGGATTTTGGGTGAGGAGAAATGACCAAAACGCCCCTAAAAATCAAATAATTCTCGAATCTATCCTTTGGTGGACTGTTTTGATAGTCTAAAGTAGATCAACCATAACGTTTTACTCCTATATCCAAATTGGATGAACCAATTTCATTAGAAAGAGGATTCTCATATATTTTTGTTAATATATAGTAGCTCACCCAGATCATTGTGTACGAGGAGTTATGATCGTTTGAAGTTGACCAAAAAATTTGCTTTTGATAAGCTGAAGTAGATCGACCATAACTTTTTTCTCCGATAGAAAAATTGGATGAAACTAATTTCATTGGAAAGAGGACTCGCAAAGCTTTCCGTTGATATATATTAGATCACCCAGATCATTATGTACAAACAGTTATGATCATTTAAAGTTGGAGCAAAAATAAGTCAGGCCTCAGTACTTTTTCCTGCACGTTTTACTGTTCACGACTATTCACGGTTCGATCGGAATGTTCATAACTCGTCGCTCGGGTGTCCTTTTTGGATGATCCACATATTGTTGGAAAGCTTATTCAATACTCTACGCAATGGTGGGTCATAATCTAAGATATTCCGCACAGAAAATTTATAATTCATTCTAGAAGATAGAACTCAACACGTTTACGTATAAAATTTCAACGAAAAATTTTCCGGGGTATTACAGTCATAAATTCCACCTTTTTGTGATGAAATTTTGTGAAGACTTATCACAAATGTCGTCAGCTATTTTTTTCAGCAATTAAAGGACATTTTTTCAAGGGTATTTTGGTATTTTCCCATCTTTTGGAGGCCCCTATATATATGAGAATCCCCATCCAAACCCTAATTTCTTCATTTTCTCCTCCAATTCTCTTAAGAAAATATATCTATACTTTCATTCAAGAACATTAATCTTCAAAAAATCATCCATAAATCTTCAAGATTTCTACAAGAACCAAGTTCCTCATAGTGTGGGCTTCGAGAATCATTTATTACAAGTGCGGATAGAGTCTCAAGCACTAGAATTCATCCAATTTTAAAGATTAAGGGATATGGGGTTTTGAACAAGAGCAATCCTTTCGTTCTTATGCCCAAAGTTTTGATTTCTATTATGGATTTATATGCTTTTGAAAGTGGGTTTGTACCCAAATTACTTCATCATGAGACAATGAGAATATAAATTGTTTAAGCTTTGTTATACATGATTATTTTACTATTCCCAAGTTATGACTTGATATTCAATATTATAAATTTTGTATTTCTACCATGAGTTGATATTTCAAGTTCCTTCAAGATATGTGTCAAGCTTTAAGCTTCCTTATGACAAATTAGATTATTGAGTGTATTGACTCATGAGATTGAGTTGTTACAATGAGTCTTAATATTTCCTCAAAGTTATTGATGTTGCCATGATTTAATGAATTGATACATTTTGATATTGAGAAAGAGTTATTTGATTTGAGTCGAGTTAGGAATCCACAAATTGATTATGATATGATAAATGAGAAAGATATTTGATTTGATCTTCATGATAGACCCTTGTGATGTTTGCAGTAGATTTCCTAATGAATTATGAGCTTGTGTCTGGGAGTAGTATTTAATACTGAGCGGGAAATACAGTATTACCCCTGAAACTACTTGCCACTGTAGGATTGGTATTGATATTTATGGGCCAGAGGCCGAGTATGAGATTATGATCACTAAATTGAGGTTGTACTCCCTCGCAAGAGTACGATGCTCCTGCCAATGTGGGGTTCTCTCCTTAGGAGGGCAAAATGTTAGACTTCATATAGCTCACATGGTTTATGTCGGTTATAAGAACCTCCCATGTCCATAAGAGTTAAGTTTCTTGAATTACCGAGTCACTCCGAGTCTTGAGTTGAAAAGTATAGTTATTTATGATGATTTATGAGGTTTTTATCATATGATTTATTTACTATGATATCATAAAAAGTATATTTCAGTCTAACTCAAGCCAAGTAAGCCATCATTGTACATATGCATATTTTCATGAAATTGATAATGATATTTATATTGTTGCATATACCCCCACATACTCAGTACATTCCAAAGTACTAACCCACATATTTTCCTATGGGCTACATTTTCTCATAATGTAGGTTCAGGTACTCAGCCATAGCCACGTTAGAGATATTCAGGTGCCTCACTACGTTTTCTCACTGGTGAGTCCTCATGGTTCGAGAACTGTGCCTATATTTTTATAATACCATTTTATTGTTATGGATTTCAGTACTGTTGAGTCAATTGGGGGTTTGTCCCAAAGGCTCTTTGATTTTGATGTATAGAGGTTTTGCCAGACTAGAAGGATGGTATGTACAGACATTCAATATATATTTTGGTTGTATAGTTTAGTATTCTCCAGTATCTCTCTTCAACCTGATGTGATGTATCTCTTTATTATGTATGACTATTGTTGAATTGAGTTCCTTGAGGTAGTTTCTGGCTCTGAGTTCTTGGGGCTAAGTGTAGCCCTAAGAATCGTGTGATGTCTCGGGATGGAAATTTTGGGGTGTTACAAAGCTTGGTATCAGAGCCTAAGGTTTAACGAGTCCTAGGTCCTAGGGAGTTTGACAAGCCATTTTACATAGAGTCTTGATCATCGGTGTGTAGCGCGCCGCTTCTATGAGCAAGAGGCTATGGGATATTTTAAGAAAAGTTATTTTTTTCTTTCTAAAGTTTATCGTACCTACAACTATCTCTTTATCTGTGATTAACTCGTGCTCTCTTATAATAGAAAATGCCTCCTTATCAAGCTTGTAGAAACAATGAGCAACCTCAACACGTTGATCCCTTGAACAAGCATGTGTCTTATGCGGAATTTTGGGAAGCTTTTCAGGCGCTAGACTAGGTAGTTACCGCCAATGCTCAAGCTAATGCCTAGGATACTGTTCCACCTTTACAAGAGAATAATTCTACTACATCTCAAGTTTGTGACTTTATACGGATTAATCCACCTAAGTTTTATGGGTCGAAGGTAGGTGAAGACCCATAGATGTACTTGGATGAAGTGAGAAAGATCACCCAGATTATGCACGTGAATGAGAAGGAGAGTGTTGAATTGGATGCCTATCGAATGAAAAATATTGCATATGATTGGGTAGAGATGTGGAGAGAGAGAGTATAGGGAAGGATGTCGCTCCTATGACTTGGCAGTTATTCCAGGATGCATTCTTGGACAAATTCTTTTCTCTTGAGATGAGGGAAGCAAAGATAGAGGAATTCATGAATTGGGGACAAGGCTTCATGACTGTTAAGGAGTATTGTCTTAGATTAAATCAGTTATCTAAATATGCTCCTAGTATGATGGCTGACTCCAAGACAATCATGCGTAAAGTTCGTGACTGGCATATCGAGTTACGTTGTGAAAGAGTGTAGATCTGGTATGCTTAATAGGGATATGGACCTTTCTCGATTGATGATACATGCCCAATAGATTAAAGATAATAATGTGAAAGAGAGGGGGAGAGTAAGAGGGAATAAAACATCTAGATCAGAGCAGCAGGGATTCGGTCAGTCCAGATTCCATGGAAAGTACCGCCCTCAATTCCAGAGACATCTGTTTATGCCTGCACCTTCCTCAATTAGTGCTCCCGCACCTAGAAGTAGGCAGGAGTAGGGGAACAGGCCTATCCCACCCAAGTCTTAGGAAAGTGTAAGTAACAGATCTCATCCTCCTTTATGTGCCAAGTGTGGTAGATATTATTTTGGTGAGTTTTTTATTGATAAGAGGGATTGTTTTGGTTGTGGCAAGTTAGGTCACCAACTTAGAGATTATCCGTATACTAGACAGGGGAGTCGAGATGATCGTCCCCAGAGTTAGGCTACCAGTACCCCCGCTCCCGTAGTCTGCCCAGTTCCTCCTTAGGGCGTCTCTTCTAGTACTACTGGCAGTTCGCGCCAGAATCTCTTCTATGCTATACCACCTCACTAGGAGAAGTATGACTCTCTAGATATTGTCACTGGTATGCTCCGTATATTTCATTATGATGTGTATGTATTGATTGACCCCGTTTTTTGAGTTTCTCTTATGTGACACCTCTGGTTGCTGTAAATTTTAAGATGGACCCTAAATGGATTCCTGCGCCTATTATCGTTTCTACACCAATAGGAGAATCTATTATTACAAAGAGAGTGTATAAGAAGTGTCCTATCACTGCCCTTCATCGGGTCATATATGCCTATTTGATTGAGCTAGATATGGTTGATTTGATGTCATTCTGGGTGCAGATTGGATTCACTTATGCTATGCATCTATAGATTTTCGTCCTAAGTGGTGAAGTTTTAGTTTCCTGACTAGACCATTTTTGAGTGGTCCAGGAGTTCTGTAACTCTGAAGAGCCATTTCATATCCTACCTCAAAGCTAGGAAGTTGATTTCCAAGGGTTTCATCTATCACCTAGTTCGATTTAAAGACCTCAAGTCTGATACTTCGACTATTCAGTTAGTTAGCATTGTTAATGAGTTTCCCGATGTTTTCCCGAAAGATCTCCCAAGGGTCCCACCTGATAGAGAAATAGAATTCGGGATTGATATCCTTCCCAGTACTCAGCCTATTTCCATTCCTCCATACCGTATGGCTCCTGCAGAACTTAAAGAGTTGAAGGAGAAACTCAAAGATCTATTAGACAAAGGCTTTATCAGACCCAAGGTTTCCCCGTGGGGTGCACCTATTTTATTCGTACGTAAGAAAGATGGTTGCATATGTGCATTGACTACCGTCAACTCAACAAGGTAAATATCAAGAACAAGTACCCTCTTCCTAGAATCGATGATTTATTTGATCATCTACAGGATGCGAGTTATTTCTCAAAGATAGACCTTAGATCTGGCTATCATCAGCTTAAAATGAGAGAGTGTGATATTTCAAAGACATCCTTCTGAACCCATTATGGTCACTTTGAGTTTCTTGTCATGTCCTTTGGGTTAACCAATGCTCCAGCAGCCTTCATGGACCTCATGAATCAAGTTTTCGAGAAATATCTTGATATGTTTGTCATTATATTCATAGACGATATTCTTGTGTATTCCCAAAGAGAGGATGATCATGCCGACCATCTTAGAATTGTCTTGCAAACACTTAAAGATCATCAATTATTTGCTAAATTTAGCAAGTGTTAATTTTGGATAAGGTCAATTGCTTTTTTGGGTCACATTGTTTCCGCCGAAGATATTAGAGTCGATCCCCAAAAGACAAAAGTTGTAAAGATTTGGCCTAGACCTACCTCCCCATCTGACATTAAGAGTTTCTTGGGTCTAGCTGGTTATTATAGTTGTTTTGTTGAGGGATTCTCTTCCATTGCATCTCCCATGACCCGGTTGACCCAAAAAGAAAGTTAAGTTCTAGTGGATAGATACCTGTGAAAAGAGTTTTTAGGAGTTAAAGACTTGGCTCACTTCAGCCCCAGTATTAGCTTAACCCAATGGTACTGATAGTTTAGTGGTGTATTGTGATGCTTCTAGAGTTAGTTTGGGTTGTGTGTTGATGCAGAGGGGTAAAGTTATAGCTTATGCCTCTAGACAGTTGAAGCCTCATGAAAAGAATTACCCAACCCATGATCTTGAATTAGCAGTTGTAGTTTTTGCTTTGAAAATCTGGAGACATTATTTGTATGTTGTTCATGTTGATGTGTTTACTGATCACAAAAGCCTGCAGTATATTTTTACTCAGAGAGAGTTGAATCTTAGGCAAAGAAGATAGTTAGAGTTTCTAAAATACTATGATATGAGTGTAGTGTATCACTTGGGCAAGGCCAATGTTGTGAAAGATGCTCTTAGCAGGTTGTTTATGGGTAGTGTAGCTCATATAGAGAATGATAAAATAAAATTGGCTCGTGATGTCCATCGTTTGGCCAGGTTGGGTGCTAGATTGCTTGATTTCACTGAAGGGAGTATGTTAGTTCAGAGTAGTTCTGAGTCCTCTTTGATCTCGGAGGTAAAGGAGAAGCAAGATAGGGATCCTAGTTTGGCCAGACTGAAGGAGTCAGTTAAGGACCAAAAGGTAGAGGTTTTCTCCTAAAGGGGAGATGGTGTGTTAATATTACAGGGTATATTATATTTTCCCAATTTTAATGATCTAAGAAAGAGAATTATGGCTGAAGCGCATGGTGCACGATATTCTATTCATCCCAATGCTACCAAGATGTATCGCGATTTGCGGGAAATCTATTAGTGGAACGGTATAAAGAAAGACATAGCATTATGTGTGGCAAAGTGTTCTACTTGTTAATAGATTAAGGTAGAGCACCAAAGGCCCAGTGGTGTAATGCAAGAGTTTAGCATTCCTACTTAGAAGTGGGAAAAAGTGACTATGGATTTCGTAATTAGTTTGCTATCTTCTCGTCATCATCACGATTTAATTTGGGTTGTTGTAGACTGGTTGACTAAATCAACTCATTTCTTTCTAGTACATTCATCTTATACAGTTGAGGATTATGCTAGATTGTATATTCGTGAGTTAGTAAGATTGCATAGATTTTCTTTGTTTATCATTTCAGATAAGGGTACTCAGTTTACTTCACAGTTTTAGAGAGCCTTTCAGAAGGGTCTTAGTACCCAAGTTCATTTGAGTTCCACTTTTCATCCACAGACTGATGGTCAGGCTGAGAGGACTATTCAGACTTTAGAGGACATGTTGAGGGCATGTGCGCTTGATTTCAAATATAGTTGGGATGAACACTTGCCATTGATCGAATTTACGTATAATAATAGTTTCCATACTAGTATTAAGATGGCCCCATTTGAAGCTTTGTATGGGAGAAGATGTAGATCGCCTATAGGTTGGTTTAAAGTAGGAGAAGCAGTTGTGATTGGGCCTGATGTTGTGTTTGAGTCTATGGAAAAAGTTAAGTTGATTTGAGAAAGATTGAAGACCTCTCAAAGTCGTCAAAAGTTGTACGCCAATGTGAGAAAAAAAGATATTAAGTTTAATGTTAATGATTTAGTTTACCTGAAGGTTTCACCCATGAAAGGGGTGAAGAGATTTGGGAAAAAGGGAAAGCTTAGTGCCCGTTATATTGTCCATACAGGATTTAGAGCCATGGTGAGAAAGTAGCATATGAAGTGGAGTTACCTGGGGAGTTATCTAGCATTCATCCGGTATTCCATGTTTCTATGCTTAAGAAGTGCATTGGTGATTCTGTCATGGTTGATTCTTCCGAAAGCTTAGATTTTCAGGATAGCCATTCATTCGAGGAGACTCCGGTTGAGATTTTGGATTTTCAGATCTGTAGGCTAAGGAACAAAGAAGTTCCTTTAGTTTAAGTGCTTTGATGAAATCAATCTGTAGAGGGTGCTACTTGGGAAGACGAAGCTGATATGCGAGCCAAGTACGCTTACCTCTTTTTTGTGAGTTCGTAGCGAGCAGAAGGTACCATTCTTTCTTAATTCTTCCCCCTTCTTATTAAAGATTCAGCTGTGTGTCTACTTCCATCACAAATTCATGCATTTTGTATAGTATCCGAAGGTATAGAGTGAATTAAGTCCTTTGAGTGAGTCGTTCCATCTATACGTCCTCATTTATTTTCTTATTCTTCGCCTATCTGGCAACATTCCGGGACGAATGTTTCCAAGGGGGAGATATTGTAATACCCCGAGAACTCTAACCAATAGTGCCACCATGACTCAAGCTCATGAGAAGTAAATTATAGTTCTTTAGTTGTTTTCTGATCAAGGATGATGTGTATTAAGGCCTCAAAGATGTCCTAGTGATTAGGTGAATCAAAACATCTCTTACCGATTGAATTCTTGAGAAGGATTTTGGCATAGTCAACTTCAACTGATCATATCTCTTGTTACACTAATAAATTTTAATCTCATGACCCACCAATAGATAGATAATTGAATTAGCTTTCCAATGGTACTAATTTCACCCAAATCCAATATTGGAGCAAAAAGTTGTGTCTAATTTACTCCAGTATGTCAGCCTGGAAACTGTGTGACTACATTTTGTGTCGACTTATCACAAGTCTGACGGCTTGTCACAAAATGTCGTCACCTTAATCAGAAAGTGATAAATTCCATCCTTTTGTGACGACATTTCGTGATGACTTGTCACAAGTCTGACGACTTGTCACAAATGTCATCAGCTATTTTTTTTCATCAATTAAAGGGCATTTTTGCAAGGGTATTTTGGTATTTTCCCATCTTTTGGAGGCCCCTATATATATGAGAATCCCCATCCAAACCCTAATTTCTTCATTTTATCTTCCAATTCCTTAAGAAAATATATCTAGGGTTTCATTCAAAAACATTAATTTTCCAAAAATCATCTATAAATCTTCAAGAACCAAGTTTCTCATAGTGTGGGCTTCGAGAATCATTTATTACAAGTTCGGTTAGAGTCTCAAGCACTAGAATTCATCCAATTTCAAAGAGTAAGGTATGTGAGGTTTTGATCAAGAGCAATCCTTTCGTTCTTGTGCCCAAAGCTTTGGTTTTTATTATGGATTTATATGATTTTGAAAGTGAGTTTATACCCAAATTACTTCATCATAAGACTATGAGAATATACATTTTTCAAGCATTGTTATACATGATTATTTTACTATTCCTAAGTTATGACTTGATATTTAATATTGTGAATTTCATATTTCTACCATGAGTTGATATTTCAACTGTCTTCAAGATATGTGTCAAGCTTTAAGCTTCCTTAAGACAAATTGTATTATTGAGTATATTGATTCATGAGATTGAGTTGTTACAATGAGTCTTGATATTTTCTCAAAGTTATTGATGCTGCCATGATTTAATGAATTGATACATTTTGATATTGAGAAACATTGATTCGATTTGAGTCAAGTTAGGAATCCACAAATTGATTATGATTTGATAAATGAGAAAGAGATTTGATTTGATCTTCATGATAGACCCTTGTGATGTTTGTGGTGGATTTCCTAACGCGTTCTGAGCTTGAGTCTGGGAGTAGTATTTAGCACCAAGCAAGAAATGTGGTATTTCCTGCGAAACTACGTGCCACCGTAGGATTGGTATTGATATTTGTGGGCTAGAGGCCGAGTATGAGATTGTGATCACAAAATTGAGGTTGTAATCCCTGGAAAGAGTACGACTCTCCCGCCAATGTGGGGTTCTCTCCTTAGAGGGGCAAAATATTGGATTCCATGTAGCTCACATGGTTTATGATGGTTATAAGAACCTCCCATGTCCATAAGAGTTGAGTTTCTCTAATTACCGAGTCACTCCGCGTCTTGAGTTGAAGAGTTGAGTTGTTTATGATGATTTATGAGGTTTTTATCATATGATTTATTTACTATGAGATAATGAAAAGTATGTTTCAATCTAACTCAAGACAAGTGAGCCATCATTATACATATGCATATTTTCATGAAATTGAAGATGATATTTACATTGTTGCATGCACCCTCACATACTCAGTACATTCCAAAGTGCTGACCCATATATTTTCCTATGGGCTACATTTTCTCATAATGTAGGTTCAGGTACTCAACCGCAGCCGTGTTAGCGATATTCGGGTGCCTCACTACGTTTCCTCAGTGGTGAGTCCTCATGGTTCGAGGGTCGTGCCTATATTTTTTTTATGTCGTTTTGTTGTTATGGCTTTCAGTATTGTTGAGTCAGTTGGGTGTTTGTCCCAAAGGCTCTTTGATTTTGATGTATAGGGGTTTTGCCAGACTAGAGGGATGGTATGTACAGATATTCAATATATATTTTGATTGTACAGTTTAGTATTCTCCAGTATCTCTCTTGAACCCGATGTGATATATCTCTTTATTATGCATGACTATTGTTGAATTGAGTTCGTTGAGGTAGTGTCTAGCTCCGAGGGTTATCTTGGGGCTACGTGTATTCCTAAGCACCGTGTGACATCTCGGGATAGAAATTTTGGGGTGTTACAGTATATCAATATGTATATTGGGATCGTATTAAATAAAGAGTATGTTATTATTTTAGATTTAACCAATTTGATGAATTACTCCTAAAGGTTTACATCAAACTAGTGCTAGTTGACCTCAAACTAGTGCTAGTTGATGAGAGTTACTCCGGAAACAAAAAAGTAAAGTAAAATTTCTATGGGGTATTATCTCAATTTCAATAAAATGCAATCGGGTAAAGTATGACTTGACGATCAGAACATATATGGATAGAACTTATAATGGGGTCTCAAAAAATAAGTAATTTCTACTGGGCCTTTATCCTTTTTTTGAGTTCATTAGGCTTCTTATTAGTTGGAACTTCCAGCTATCTTGGTAGAAATTTGATATCTTTTTCTCCGCCTCAGCAAATCATTTTTTTCACAAGGAATCGTGATGTCTTTCTATGGAATTGCGGGTCTCTTTATTAGCTCTTATTTATGGTGCACAATTTTTTGTAATGTAGGTAGTGGTTATGATCGATTCTATATAAAGGAAGGAATAGTCTGTATTTTTCATTGGGGGTTTCTGAAAAAATTCGTCGCATATTCCTCCGATTCCTTATAAAAGATATTCAGTCCGTTAGAATAGAAGTTAAAGAGGGTATTTATGCTCATCGTGTTCTTTATATGGACATCTGAGGCCAGGGGTCCATTCCCTTAACCTGTACTAATAAGAATTTGACTCCACGAGAAATTGAACAAAAGGCTCTTGAATTAGTCTATTTCTTGCGTGTACCAGTTATAGTATTTTGAGAAATTGAGAATCAGAACGTTCATTCAATTAAAGAAAATGTATATGAAAGAACCATAAAATGAAACTCTTTTTATGGTCTTTATGCGTATGTAAACCCACGCAATTCAATAATAAATAACAAATCAAAATAATAGATTCATCTCAGATGGCAAACCATTTCGAAATCAAGAAATTTCATTAGTTCAATAGTTGTTGGAATTGACACTTTAGATCCAGATAGATCGTATCTTGTAAATTGGAAATTCTTTCTTTTGTATTATTTAATGACCACCAATTAGATTTCTTAATTAAATAATGAGAACTAGCCAATTTATCTTTTGTCAGTTATTTTTTTTATCATCGTAATATTTGTCCCTCAATTATTCTATTCCAGATTATGGGTAATTAGTGAATTTTTTTTTGAAATATTGGATATTTTGATTGCAACGGAGTTCTTTCTTCTAAAAATCTGAACAATATTCACTACTTAAAGTTTTTCTTTCGATCATTCATCGAAAAGAGACACTTGATTTTGATTTTGAGCAATTGAGATATCAGGAAACAATATTCTCAATTTCTTCATTCGAAGTAAATTCTTAGCCTATTTCTGTATTCTTTCTATATTCAATGACTAACCACAAAATCACAAAGAAAATAAATTCATAAGTTCGATACCTTTTATAAAACACATATGTGTAAGAAATATTCGATAGCATAGAGAGTACGGATGGGTTGATTAACAATTCACAGATGAAAATGGCATAAAAGAAAGAATTCACCCCTCTTTTCTATCTTGCATCTATAGTATTTTTGCCCTAGTGGATTTCTTTCTCATTTAATAAATGTTTGGAATCTTGGGATACTAATTGGTGGAATACTCGGCAATCCAAAATTTTCTTGAATACTTTTCAAGAAAAAAGTCTTCTAGAAAAATTCATAGAATTAGAGAAACTCCTCTTCTTGGATGAAATGATCAAGGAATACTCGAAAACACATCTCGAAGAGTTTGGGATAGGAATCCATAAAGAAACGATCCAATTAATCAAGATGCAAAATGAGAATCGTATCCATACAATTTTGCACGTCTCAACAAATATCATCTATTGCATTATTCTAAGCGGGTATTCAATTTTGGGTAGTTAAAAACTTGTTATTCTTAACTCTTGGGCTCAGGAATTCCTCTATAACGTAAATGACACAATAAAAGTTTTTTCTATTCTTTTATTAAATGATTTAGGTATCGGATTCCATTCACCCCGCGGTTGGAAATTAATTATTAGCTCTATCTATAAAGATTTTGGGTTTGTTCATAATGATTAAATTATATTTGGTCTTGTTTCGACCTTCCTGGTCATTCTCGATACAATTTTTAAATATTGGTTTTTCCGTTATTTAAATCATATGTCTCCGGCACTTGTAGTTATTTATCATTCAATGAATGACTGATAAAGGATCCATTGATATTAATCTAATCCAATTAGAATGCTTGGTACTTTGTAGTTGTACATAAGCTAAGTATTGAAAATTGTATTTTATCTTTCTATTTCTAACCATCTAGAAGATTCATCCTATATTATTTCTAGACTATTTCATACTAGCGCCTACCCAATTTATTGTAGAAATTTTTATGATCAATGATTGGACCATACAAACTAGAAATGCTTTTTCTTGGCTAAAGAAACAGATTACTCGATCTATTTCCATATCGCTCATGATATATATCTTAACTCGAACATCTATTTCAAGTGCATATCCCATTTTTGCACTGCAGGGTTATGACAATCCATGAGAAGCGACTGGCCGTATTGTATGTGTCAATAGCCATTTAGCTAATAAGCCCGTGGAGATTGAGGTTCCACAAGCGGTACTTCCTGATACTGTATTTGAAGCAGTTGTTCAAATTCCTTATGATATGCAACTGAAACAGGTTCTTGCTAATGGTAAAAGGGGGGGGTTGAATGTGGGGGCTATTCTTATTTTACCAGAGGGGTTTGAATTAGCTCCTCCCGATCGTATTTCTCTTAAGATAAAAGAAAAGATTGGCAATTTATCTTTTCAGAGCTATTTCCCCAATAAAAAAAAATATTCTTATGGTAGGCCCTGTCCCTGGTAAAAAATATAATAAAATAACCTTGTCTATTCTTTCCCAGGACCCTGGTAAAAAATATAGTGAAATAACCTTGTCTACTCTTTCCCCGAACCCTGCTACTACAAAAGATGTTCACTTCTTAAAATATCCTATATACGTAGGTGGGAAAAGGGGAAGGGGTCAGATTTATCCTGACGGCAGCAAGAGTAACAATACGGTTTATAATGCTACAACAGCAGGTATAGTAAGCAAAATCATACGAAAAGAAAAAAGGGGATATGAGATAACCATAACAAATGCGTCGGAGGGACGTCAAGTGGTTGACATAATCCCTCCTAGACTAGAACTTCTTGTTTTTTAGGGCGAATCTATCAAATTTGATCAACCATTAACGAGTAATCCTAATGTAGGTGGATTTGGTCATGGAAATGCAGAAACAGTACTTCAGGATCCCTTACGTGTCCAAGAACTTTTATTCTTCTTGGCATCTATTATTTTGGCACAAATCTTTTTGGTTCTTACAAAGAAACAGTTCGAGAAGGTTCAATTAGCCGAAATGAAATTCTAGATTTGCAGCTTTATCGATTTCAAGTTCGTAAAAAGAACCAAATTCTTGTTGGCGATTATTTATGGTCAAAAAAATAAAATAAAAATTTTGAAAACTCCTTTGTATTGTTTATACTCTTCTTCAAAAGCTACATACTATGTGGTACAAGGAATTCCTAGCATCTCGTAGAAAAAGAGTATGTAATGTAGAATTTAAATAAGAGTATTTGACTTTCATTATTTTGATTTAGTTTTTTTTTTATTGGAGTAGTAGGACTATGTTACTATTGATAGATTTCACTGTCATAAGACATAAGACATATCAATAGTTTTCTATTCTAAATAGAAAGAAAATAAAATTTATCTAGATACTAGACATAAGGAAGCGGGGGATAAATGCGTGGAAGAAAAAATTCTAGAAGGGATTATTTGTCTTCCCAGTCTTCGACACAAGAAAGAGGTGTATAAAAATCCTTTTTTCTTGTGTAGAAACGAAAGAGTAATGATTCTTGATCCTGTTTGTTAAAAATTCCTAGTCTTGGTTCGATTTTTTCAGATATATCAGAAACCTGTTATCCTACGCCCCCTTTACGTATAATATATGGAGTGGTGGACAAACAAAACAAAAAAATAGAGGAAATTTTATTAATTAAATAAAACTTCTTCAATCAACTTATCTTATACAAATAGATACTATCATATAAAAAGAAGAGGTGGTCTGAATAAATCAATGAAGTAAATTTTTAAAAAACATGATCAGAAAAAAGAGAAAAATGGAGTTTTTGAAAATAAAAAGAAATCTATTTTATTTAATTCATTTTATCATTTAGACGAAACAAATAGTATGATTCTTAAGAACTCAACGGACCCTTCCCCTTAGATTCAAACAAATAAGGAAGGAATCCTGTTGAGTTCTTATGCTTTCATGTTGATAACTTAATTGATTCGATTACTACAGGGATGAACCCAATCCGAAATATGAACCATAAAATAAAATACCTATTAAATCGATTACAATAATACTAGCTACAGTACCTATTATCCAAAGAGGAATCCTTCCAGTAGTATTAGCCATTTACCCCACTTCCCTCCAAATTTCATCAAGTGGTCATGCTAGAGACATAAACAGTCATGGATAATTAAATTGTGAGATCCTTCCAAATGAGCTAAGAGAATCTTATTTATTCTCTTTCTTTTTCTTAATTGAAGAAATAATTGGAAAATAAAACAGCAAGTACAAAAATGAGTAATAACCCCCAGTAGAGACTGGTACGATTCAATTCAACATTTTATTCGCTCGGGTTTGATTGTGTCGTAGATCTATAGTTTGGATTAAGTTTATCGTTGGATGAACTGCATTTCTAATATTGATCCCAAAAAAAAGACGGTAGGTACAGATAGGCCGTGAACAGCCAACCATCGTACTGTAAAAATTGGATAGATTTGATCTATAATCATTAGGGCCTCCTAAAATGATCTACTAAATTCATCAAGTTGTTCCAAAGGGTCAAAATGGCCAGTTATTAATGGAATTCCTTGTCGTCTCTCTGTAAAATACTCATTTGACCGAGGGATTCCAAACACATCGTAAGCTAAACCGGTGCTAACAAATAACCAACCCGCAATGAATAGGGAAGGTATAGTAATGCTATGAATGACCCATTATCGAATAATGGTAATAATATCAGTAAACGAATGTTCTCCTATTCTTCCAAACATGTTGAGCTCCACGTATTCTTGTACAGTCAAAGAAGATCGATTCCGTAAAAGATGAGATCAGTAAATGACAATTCACTAAAATTTAATCTTTGTAAGATCATCAATATTGTACCGAGGGTGTCTTTAGAGTATACCGAATCAGTATAGCTATCCTTCTTCTAAAACAGCAACGCAATTTGAATTAGTATCAAAAGTAAGTACTAAAATAATTTCTTTTTTCCTTTACTTGTTGATGTAAAACCATCTTCCATTCAATAGAAAATTCTTTCAATTCAACGAAAGAGATTCTCATATTCCCACAATTTAAGTAGATGTGAGATATACTAATTCTCTTTTCATAGTTGTGGAAGCCGTTTTGTTGTTGGAATCCTTTTTTAAAGAAGAAGTTAATGGTCGAGTAAGAAATAAGAGTAGTAGACCATATTCGATGAAAGAAAAAATAGAATAATTGGAATTCATAGTTGTGATGCATTGTTGTGGATCTCGATCCAAAGGTTCTTTCTTGATCTAGCTACAAGGACGGGGCAGTATGGAAGGATAAAATGTGTAGCCTAATAGAAATTACTAGTTTTAGAATCTAGTTGGCCAAAAAAAAAAAGATTTTATCAAGCGATTGTGTGATAACTTTTTCTTCTTCTCCATCATTCAAGATATTATGTGAATTAATATATTACTGAATCTAATGAGTTAAAATTAAATTAAAGCAAAAAAAAAAAGCTTTATAAGGTAACTGTTCGCTTTAAAATCGAAAATGGATTCGATATAATTCAACAGAATCTAAGAAATGATCAAATTCTAAAATCATTTCTATTTTGATTCTATAAAAATTCAAGTTTCATTTTTGAATGAAGTTAGACTATATAGCTTTTATTAGTTTAATAATTCACCCAAGAGTTACTCAAAGAATTTGTTGATTGGAATTGCGGGATGGCTAGATATTACAGATGATGAATCAATTTCTTTTATATGGCTGGCACTTTATCTTTGTTAGTGTTGTCTTCCTATAATGATAGATGAATCAACAACTTTTCATTCAACTTATTCTTCCAATTTCAATTGAGATTTTTGTCTGCCCTCCTATTTTATTTTTATTTTGCAAAATTTAAACTTAGGTAAGTGTTTTTTAAACATATGTATAAAAAGAACATATTTCATTAAATTTAGCCCCTTCATGCTTACTATAACTAGTTATTTCAGTTTTCTATTAGCGGCTTTAACTATAACCTCAGCTCTATTTATTGGTCTTAGCAAGATACGACTTATTTAAATTAAATATTTAAAATGAACAATTCATAAAAGGAAATCCTTCTGTGGGATTATGTGTATTCTAGATTTACTTACGTTACCAATTGTCAATTATTGTTCATTGTCATTGAGATTCAGGTCAATTTGGATTAATATTTAGGTATCGATATTACCTCTTTTTTGTCTCCTTTCAAACAAATAAAAATGATTGAAGTTTTTTTGGAATCGTGTTAGGTCTAATTCTTATTACTTTGGCTGGATTATTCGTAACTGCATATTTACAATATAAGCGTGGTAATCAGTTGGACCTTTGATTAATTAACATCTCTTTTTGATTGACCTCCTCATTTCTTTAATTCACGGGCACAAGAGGTCAAATTCTGATTGTTGTGAAAGTTACTGAATGAATCTATTTTATTCTAATTCGATCTAAGAAGAAAAAATCACGTTCTGTAGGATTTAAACCTACGACATTGGATTTTGGAGACCCACGTTCTACGGAACTGAACTAAGAGCGCTTTCTTATTAGAATAGATAAGACTGTAAACAAAAGAATTCTTTTTATGACCCCAATACATTTTGTATGTATATACTAGAATAGAATGATAAAAATAAAAGATTATGTCCAATTTGAAGCGATCTCAATTAATCCCTCATTACTGCTCAAAGGAGCAGTAATATGTAGGAATGACAGAATTTGAACCCGTGACATTTTTTACCCAAAACAAACGCGCTAACAAGCTGCGCCACATCCCTTTAATTGTTCCACAGTGTAATTGTAGAGAATTCCTGTATTATTTTCCTCATGGTTTTTTCCTCCATTGATATATACAAATTTTTTGCTCATTTCGTCTTTTTGGTCTCACTTAACATATAATAGTAAAGGGAAAAGACTTCTCTTATAGATTATATAGAAAATACTTATATACAATTATATACAAAATAAATATATAAATACAGAACCCATCGTAAAAATAAATTAGTATTCTTCAGAATTTCTCAGTAAGAAAGAAGGGGATGTATTTTTTTCTGTTTTAAGAAAAGGAAAATCTTATTTCCAAAATCATTGTACATTTCAATTTGAATTAGGAATTTTGTGTCCAACTCTAAGCAACCCTTAACTACATATGCATCTGATCATATATGTATTATCTATTCTAACAAATAATACAAAATAAGGAGGTTTTTCAATGCGAGATCCAAAAACATATCTCTTTGTGGCACTAGTACTAAGTACGCTATGGTCGGGGCTTTAGCAGGTCTGTTGATAGAGATTAATCATTTTTCCCCGGATGCATTGACATTCCCCTTTTTTTTATTCTAGTTATTGTCATGGGAAAGAATAAAGAAAATTAGAGATCCAATCAAATATTGGTGATGAATCCCTCTCCCCCTCTTTTCTCTTTTTTTCCTTTTTAGAATAAGGGAGGAAAGAGAAAGAATAAAAATGTGGATTCAACATTCGGGCTCAAGTTCGAATTAACTGAATATTAGTCATAAAGGAATGGGGGTAGAATAGAAAATGGGGGTGTAGGGCAAGAGTATTATACAAGATACTTAAATGATTACTTAAATTTGCAATATACTTTAGAAAAATCGTTGTATTTTACTATGAATTTGCTTTGCTATTACTTTATTTTCTTGATTTTAATCTTTTACTTTTAGAATTGGATTTCAAGTTAGTAACTTCTATTTTATCCTTTCTTCGTTTTGAAACGAAAATAGAAGAGTTAAGCAAATCAAAAATCCAAAGGAGTTTCATGGCCAAGGGGAAAGATGTCCGAGTAACGGTGATTTTGGAATGTACTAGTTGTGTCCGAAACAGTGTTGATATGGTATCAAGAGGTATTTCCAGATATAGTACTCAAAAGAACCAGCACAATACGCCTAATCGATTAGAATTGAAAAAATTCTATCCCTATTGTTACAAACATACGATTCATGTGGAGATTAAAAAAAAAAAATAGAGCGAACCAAGTACCTGTGCCTTACCCTTTCAAGGAAGGGGGAAAATGCCATTATATATAACATATTTAAATAGAAACTAAACAAATTCTATTTTTCAAAAATCTTATTTAATTTTGGGTGGATTTAAAATGAATTAGAATTAATAAACTATGGATAAATCCAAGCAACCTTTTCTTAAATTCAAGCGATCTTTTCGTAGGCGTTTGCCCCCAATTCAATCGGGGGATCGAATTGATTATAGAAACATGAGTTTAATTAGTCGATTTATTAGTGAACAAGGAAAAATATTATCAAGACGCATGAATAGATTGACCTTGAAACAACAACGATTAATTACTCTTGCTATAAAAGAAGCTCGTATTTTATCTTTGTTACCTTTTCTCAATAATGAGAAACAATTTGAAAGAACCGAGTCAACCGCTAGAACTACTGGTTTTAAAAACCGAAATAAATAGGCTTTCTTTTTCTTTACTTAAATCATAATTACTCAAATCTAGATTTGAGTATCGTGTCGTAAGAAACAAATGAATCGGAAAAAAAGAAATTTGTTTTTATTAAATTGAACATGTTCTTTCATTTTGACTACTTTAGCATATTTTCTCATACTAATTTCTAACTCATCCGATAGAATAAACCTCCATTTATTCTCAGGAGAGATTGGGGAGTTTTTAAAGACTTCGGTAAAGACTCCGAGTTGATTTTGTTCAAAATCATATAAAGACTATGGTGACGGTTGTAATACCTTCTTCATAGCCCCCAAAATCATTCCAATAGCTCTTTCACGACGATTTAGGGAGTCGTTGCTACTGAAGGCGTTACCAAAGGTCAAATGCGACGGTTCAAAAAACCGTGGCTACATCCATGTCTTTAGTGACGGTTGTGTACATGACCATATGACGACGGTTTGACGTGGTGTTGGGACGTTTACAACCGTTCCTATTTGTAAACTATGGCAACGGTTATAAAGTTGACACGGCGACGGTTATTTGGCTATAGCGACGAATTTAAAACCGTCCATATAGAATCTCTTGCGACGGTACTTAATCTATTGCAACGGTTATATAACCGTCCATATAAAAGTTATTGCGACGGTTTTTAGCTAGTGGGACGGTTTTAAACAGTCTATAAATCGTATTGCGACGCTTTTTAGGATATTGCAACGGTTGTAAAACCGTCCCTATACCGTTGTTGCGATGATTTTTAAGCTATTGGGATGATTGTAAAATCATCCCTATGACCTTATTGTGACGATTGTTTAGGCTATTGTGACGGTTGTAAAACCATCCCTATAGCGTTATTGCGACAGTTTTAAGCTATTGGAACGATTGTAAAATCGTCCCTATGACCTTATTGCGACGGTTGTTTAGGCTATTACGACAGTTGTAAAACCGTCCCTATAGCGTTATTGCGACGGTTTTTAAGCTGTTGGAACGATTTAATTTATGTTGGAAATGCTACTTATTGTGGCTTATATAAATCGTCCTAAAAAGTTTTTTAGGACGGTTATTTTGTAAGCTATTGTGACACTTAAACATGAACTATAGCAAGGGTTAATTTTGCCAACCAACAAGAAACCAAATATTTTTTGACCGTTCAAAAAAATCAAAACATACACAAGTTTTCAATGTTCAAAAATAAAAAAAATGTTTGAAACTACTCGGTCAAATAATGTGATAGATCCCAATCAAAACATACATAAGTTTTTCCAACAGCTACTGTGACATGAAGCCAATGTGCTCGATATCTAAGTCAGGTCTAGTTCATCAATTTCATTTCCGCCGCCATCTTCTATGTCATGATCACCTACAACAATAAGAATAACAAAATTAAAGTCGAGCAACAAACTACACAACAATAACAAGAACAAAAGTTGAAAAATATCAAACAAAACTTGGATCAAAGAGTTGGAGAAGGGACATTAAAAATGCAAATGAGCATATTAATAGATATGACTTATATAAACTTGTCAACATACATATTTTATTACCTAGTTGGCTAAGATTTATGTTTTACAGAAGTGACATGTAACCGGCAATTTTATTTTCTAATAGGGTGGAACCACACTTGTACTTCTCATTATATACAACTGTTCTAGTCAAGTTTTGAGCAACATGGAAGAAAACAAACGAAGTCAAGGGAACGTCCAGCAATAAGTGCAGGGGAAAATGTACAGGCATGCGAGAAATGAAAATCTGCTAACGCGATTACTCACAAGCATGCAACTGGTTTACAATCTCAATTGTTAAGGACATTCTCCTGGAAAAAATATGTAAGTCAACAGGACCCGCAAAAGGTTCCTGGTTCATTTGATTCCTCTATGGCAAAGTTACCAAGAACTTAAGTATCAAACATAGTTCACAAAATTCCACCTCTGATATAGCAAGCAGCAAATACCAAACCCAACATGAACCCGCTACACGCAGTTGTAATATCGAAAGCCAATGGATTGCTTTTGTAGCCAAATACAAAATAACACGTTATCACATGATCAACAGATGCAACCATCACATCAACAAATGCAACCATTTAAAAAAAAAGACGAGAAGAACAACACGTTATCACTACAAAACAACAGAAAGCAAAAGAAATATTTTCGGAACAGAATTTATACTTGTAATGACCTCCTGAAGTTTAATACCAACCCCAAAATATCTCGTATTACAGAAGCTGTACACGTGAGATTTAATAAAGGCATTGGTTCAATAGATAAAATTAAATTTACACATTCGTCAGTTTATATGAAGACAAAGATGTTCAGGCTAGGTGCACTAGCTGTTGACACTTCAATCTACTATTGTTTGATCTAACCAACTAATGTAAATTCATGAAAAGTTTTTGTGGTCAATCTAGCTGGCAACACATTAGTGTTAAACAAACTTCGACCTACTTGTAGACACTGGCCTGAAGTTTGAAATGCAAGGTTCATTGAGGTACTAACTAATGTAAACTCATGTCAGATTTCCTTGAGGTACTACATTACTCCATTTTACAGATTATGTCAAGCACCACATCAATACTGAACATCCCACATAATCATCAAACATAACTCGTGATACAAAGATAAGTGTGTATCAAGAGATTCAAGCCAGCCAACATAAGAAGCAACAATAAGAACAACAAAGTACTAGTAAATCAAAAAAGGCCCCACATGACTTCACTAGGCTTTAAGACTTGTTTTGACAAGAAAAATAAGTTTACAACAAGAACAACAAATGACAAATTTGCTAGAGAATCGAAAAAGGCCCCACACAGCTTCACTAGGCTTCAAACTTGTTTTGACAAGAAAAATGAGTTTACAACAAAAACAACAAATGACAAATTTGCTAGTGAATCGAAAGAGCCCCACACGACTTCACTAGACTTTTAGATTCAACAACAATAAACCATATCAGCCACCAAATGAACTGGAGTATAATTTAGAATTTCAAACACTAACATTGACTGTTTCTCCCTGTAGCAGCTTGTGCAGAAATCAATTCAGTTGGTGAAGGAATGAACAATGCCGCCAGTATCTTAGGATCAATTATTCCTGCATTCTGAAGCTGAGCAATTACATCTGCAACAACTTGTCGAATGGTTCTCTTCTGCTCCTCGATCTGATCCTCCATTTTTAGCATCCTTTCTTGCATTTGTTGCACAACATCATTTGTGTCATTTAAAGATTGTTCAAATCCATTATTTAATCTTTTCAAAGAAGTCTTTGTAACCCCCCTCCAAGCAGTCTTACACGTCCCGAATGTTCAACATCCATTACGACTGAAAATGCATCAAGAGGTGGTTCATTTGAACCCTGTTGTGTTTCAATTTCCTCCATTTGAGCCTAATAATCATATTCAAAAGAACATTTAAGTAATTAAAAATTAAAAACTGGTCATTCATGTCATTATAAACTTGAAAAAGAAAAGTTTCATACAATTTTACTAATGGTGTCTTCATTAGACGTCTTATATGTACGATTAGATTTTCTTGCTCTTGTCACCCCAAACATTTCCTTTAGAGACAAAGTTCTCCCCTTCTCATTTCCCTATTCATATGATATTTAGTGAATATCAAAAACTCTTCTAAAGCAAAACTCTTCTTCCCAGTAGTGTGTGGATTCATTAACTTCTTTCAATTCTCAATATTGGTTTTGGACATTTTCTGAAAGATGAATCAGTAACGTTAACAATAGTAATAAAGGCTTCATCTGTAGCACCAACAATAATATGATCATACATGGTGAAATACGTTTTACTTGAAATTTTTCGAACTTCCAATACACGAGGTGCTCTCTAAATTCTCCAAGATTCTCGAATTCTTTCCAAAACCCATGGTTTTGCAACATCAGGAATTTCATATTTGGCCTACAAGTTGGTTCCGTTCAGTTAGAACAACAAAAAAAAATGCACTTTTAATTAAGGAAATGAAAAAGGTTGAAGTTTCAATAATGATATGTAAATTGATATTTAGAGCACAAACCTTGGTATAATCCCATAAGTTTTGTTTAGTATCCATTTGCCGCCAATCAAATATATCAAATGGGCAAAGGGTGGCTTTCCTCGCCAATATACCTAGGAAGCTGCTCAACTCACTTACAGCTTCATCTGTAGGACCAACAGGCTGGTTGTTCTGGTTTAATGTGATCAATTGTTTCTCATTCCGGCCATGTACCTTGTGCATTTGTGTTTTGCCTCTTCTTTTTATAGTTGAAGGCCCTTCTGGTATAGAAAAAGATAGAAGAAATTATAAGTCATGAATGAATTTAATAAGTTTCTAAGGTATATATTACCATGTGCTTCAGAATGTTCAGCAGTTGTAGGAGTGGCTGAATCTGTCGCTTTGACCTGATCTCGTACAAGTTGATCATCCACTGCATTTTGCTCCTCTACAACATGGTGCTCTGCTACAGATTGTTCAATTACTCTAGATGGTGGTGCTAGTGGTGCTACTGGTGGCCGCTCTTGTTCAATTAACTTTAGAAGATTTTCTTTCTCCGATTGTATAGCTTGAATAGTTTCATTTGTTGTCAGCATACGTCGTTTTCTACTTGCCATGGCTGATAATGATCCAGCTTTAATAAATGTCCTGTTCCTTGCACTTTTGTTATTCTTTGTAGGCTGTTGTTGGTTCATTTTTGTACAAATCTGTATAAATTTAAGAAGGAACAAGTTAAATTTCAGAATGTTGAAATTAAAAAAATGCACATCAAAACAGTCAAAGTCACTTAAAACTTATTAGTTAATAAATGCTGTAGTAATCACTTACAAAGTAACTAGTATATGCACCCGCGCAATGCGCGGATTATATCAAAAGAAAATAGATTAGTAAAGAAGCTATTAGTTCAAATCATATGTACCTGACTTTTTCAAACTGAAAACAAACACAAGCACAGTACATCCCAGCATTGTAACTCGACCGAAAGAATCGTCACAAGCATGCCAGAAAGAACAAGCATGTCAGAAAGACCAATGTATAATAATGACCTCACAGTTCCTTCTTCAACTTTATTGCTATAATGCTTACTAGGGCACAAATTTCTCCCTTATGTCTCTTTAACGTTATGGGAATATGCAACTAATCTTGAAAAATGAATCAATTTTCCATTAAATTTTTAGTGAATGTAAAACAGGAAACTTTTTGTAAGAATATATGAAATCCAAGCACATATACATACGCAGGACATCAGCAAACTATCAAAAAATAATATTAAAAACAAGCAATTTCACCTCATGATTCAGTCAGACAGAAACTATTGAAAATTTTGGTATCGAATGGTGCTCCAGTTGCAGTTGGATCAGTTGCTGAGGGACCTGAAATGCTGACTATAATATCTACTATCTGTATTTCCAATATGCCAACTAATTTTGAGTACTGCTGGTTCATTGGTTCTTCTAACCACAACACTTAAAACTACCATGTACAACATAAAGCAACACTAAAAATGCTGGTCTAGTTGCAGTTGGATCAGTTGCTGAACATTTTGAAACAATTTTCAGAATTTCTGTGTGATCTAGCTGAAACAGCCATGTAATCTGTAACAGCCAGCGAACCAACAGAAAACAGAAACAGAGAAGGAGAGATATTGAGTATTTAATCAGAGTAATCTAGCACTTACAACAAGCACAAGTTATCAAGTATTTAATCCGAGAGATTGAGATGGAGAAGGAGAGAGATTAGAATCTTTCCTTTTCTTGGGAAATTTGAAGTTATAGTTTACTCAGAGACAATGTAGAAAGATGAATGCTGAAATTGAAGAAGAAATAAAATGACTTAGCAACACAATTAATCCCAAAAGAAGAGTGAAAAAGTTACATCCAGTAAAGCTATATAATACATAAGTCTTCAACTCACTATCCTGCATGGAATGTGATAGAATAATAGTCAGCTATATAATACTCTTGCATTGAAATAATAGTCAGGGATCTTGGATGTTCAATTCACATTCCTATAATCCTTCTTTTGGTCTTAAAGCAGGCAGAGCCTAGTAAGCCTTTACATTCTTTAGCATTTTAGCTAAGAAAGCAGATTTTCTTCCACTTGTGCAGTAGGCTTAGAAAGCAAGATGTGAAGATTTTCTTCCACTTGTGCAGTAGGCTTAGAAAGCAAGATGTCAAGGCAGATCAGACTTATGCAGATGGTACAGGAAAAATTTAAAGTAGTGAAGCAACGCTTCAAAAAGCTAATAAAAAAGAGTTTAATGTGATCACTCAAAAAGTTGACATTATCGGGGAAGAGTTGGAATAAATATGGTCACTAAATGGGAGGAAGTACAACAAGACGTCACTGGTATTTATACCAAGTTGTTAGGCACTACAGCTGAGACACTTCCCACTATTGATC
The DNA here is from genome assembly GCF_002878395.1 of Capsicum annuum. NCBI lineage: Eukaryota > Viridiplantae > Streptophyta > Magnoliopsida > Solanales > Solanaceae > Capsicum > Capsicum annuum. Next base: position 251,154 of record NW_025862939.1, read on the forward strand.
CTACTGTTGTGAAGAATGAAATGTACTTAATAAGCATCAGCAGTCAGAGATTATCAAACATGTAACAAGATAAGAGGTTCAGTTAGCTTTATAGAGCATGGATGGAAATAAAGCACCAGCAGAAAATGGCATGAATGCATGCTACTTTCAGAAGGCTTGGAATATGATAGATTAAGAAGTTACAAATGCAGTGCAGGAGTATTTTACTGATGGCAATATGTACAAGACAGTTAATTGTACTAGTGTGACTAATTCCTAAAGTGAATAACCATGAAACAGTAAAGGAGTTTAGACTCATGTCATGTTGTACCACTCTGTATAAACTCATTGATAAGGTTTTTACACAGAGGATGAAGATCTTAATAGCTCAATGTCAACCTCTTAAGACTTATCTAGACAAAAATCTGATAATTAAGTGGAGAAGGATAGAGGGACGAACTCAATATCCAGAGTTACCCCGTGTCAATACATTGTACAGACCTGACATGTACATCTTAATTCCAACGCATTTGAACAAACTAAGGATCTGTTAATGTTCCCTACTATCCATATATTACGAATGCCAAGATCTTACGAGAACAAAAGAATCCAGTGAGCTAGATCGAGGCCATGGTTACAAAACCAAAACTTACCTAAACACCAAGATACATCTTTGGAAACATTAGCGTGTCATTGAACAACAACTAGAAAGCTATGAACTGAAATACCTGCAAAGAAAACAGACACACAGGTTGTGGACCAAACAAAAAGCTTATTTATTGGAAGGATGTTGATTAGATAGATAATTTTCTTACTTATTAATGACTATTTGCATTGAATCATCAAGTGACCTCCATTTTTTTAAACTGCGCATAAATAAGAATACAAGACACTTAAAGCATACCTGTATCTTTGATCTTTGCCTCCTTCAGTATTTTCCCCACAAGACAAATGTCTTCTATTAATGCCACTTTCCTGACTCCCTCGGAATTACAGCGATCAAAAGTTGTCAAATGTAAAAGAATCCGGAAAAGAAAGAAAACATCTCAGCCACTATCTTATAAATTCAGAATAGGAAGTGAAAGAGTGAGGTGTTTTCCCTGACATGTTTGTTACATGAATTATACAATGCTTCCATTCAATTTATTATTCTATCAATATAAATAGAGTACCTCAAATTCTAAATCTTTTGATGCGGAGAGAGGTTTAAGACAAAGAGATCCAATCTCCTCTTTTCTGGTTCTCTCTACTCTTTCAGTTTCACTCCTACGACGACTATAATAATAGTTTAACATTAAAATTTAAACAAAACAGGTCACGTACTTCATCTAAATTAAACTAACAGCCAAAAATTCTACGAAATCACAGAGCCAATGGTAAAATCAAACAATCATAACAGAAACTTAAATCCCATTTTTTTTACAACTCTTAATCCCAGCATAATCCCAAAATTTCTACGAAATTACAGAAACAATAGTTCAAGGAATTACCCACGTCAAGTATAAACCCAGTAATGAACTTAGCGAAATTCGTATCAACGAAAACGATGAGAAAATGAGGCAATTAGAAGAAAGCAAAAGAGAAATGCTAGAACATTTTGCTGACCTTGACAAAGAGACTGTTGTAGGGAACGATTCAAACCGAATTGAATGGAGAAGAAGATGAGTAGAACAAGAGCGGTTGAATTGATACAAACCAAACTGAAGTGTCTTTCACTTGAACCCCGATTGAAGATGTATCAAACTATTTTCAACTGATTCAACCGAATGAAGATGTATCCAACAACCAATTAAAGATTTATACAACGAAAAGAAGATGTATCCAACTATCTTGATACTGAAGAACTCACGAAGAGAAGGATAAATCCAGCTATGGAAGTCGGATGTTGAAGAAATGATGAAGATGAAGATGAAGATGAGTCAAATCTGAAGTTCGTATATAGCGATTTGGGGATTTCTAAACCCTAGCTAAAGCTGCAATACTGTTTTTATTTTTTAAGTACTGTGTAAATATGTATATAATTGAAAGAAGCGGGTAAAGAAAATAATGGAGGGAAAATTCCCGGGAAATATTAGTGTTTGTCAAAAAAAATAACCGTGGTAAAAATTATCTATAGCAATCGTTACCACAAACTACCCTATTGCGACGGTGGTAAGCCTATTGTGATAGTTATAAATATTTTCTGTGCTAATAGCCTAGACAACTTTATGCGACGGTTTTAACCGTCACAATATGGTATTTATAGTAATGGTTCAAGAACTGTCGCTAAATAAGTGTTCCCATAGCCCTCATTTCTAGTAGCGAACCGTCTATTGTATAGATTGTGTATTAATTTACTATAACTATGGGAGACTCCCCTTTTACGATTTGCTGCGTTTATCCGAGTGATCCACAAACGCTGAAAATCTCTCTTTTTCCTACCCCTATCCCGATGATCAGAAACTAAAGCTCTTATTTTATGTTGAGTAATAGTTCTAGTAAACCTTGAATAAGACCCTTGAAAGCTTGATGCAAATAACGAATTTTTGTTCTACGTCTCCGAGTTATATATCCCCGTTTAATTCTGGTCATTGAATAAATTAAACTTTGACGAATAACTAATTGATTACCTTTCTTTTAGTTATTCTTTTCCCCCCTTCCTAGTCTATTAAAACAAAATGAATTTTTCCAATGCATAAAATAAAAATTCCAATGTCTTTGGCTACTCTAACCTTCCCAACCACGATTTTGTTATTCTTTTTTTATGTATTTCACTACGAAATAAGAAATTATATTTTCCTAGGTATCAAAAATATAGTAAATAAAATAAATTAAAAAAAAAAAAAGAAATAGTGGGTTCCTTCGTTTCTATGGTTACTTCTTAAACGGTGAGGTCTTCTCTATACACCGGAGCCTTTACTTTATACTTTAATTTAATATATATTTAATCAACTAATTGATGTTATTGGAAACATATATAGTTCACACGCTTTGTCTCTACCCATGAATTATCCAGTAATAGGTCTTTCACAATCAGATCTACCAATACAGTAACGATATTTAATTATGAAAGTTTGTTGGGTAGCAGACCCTCTTAGTCCGTTCTTGCCAGATTGGGAGCCTAACTAATCTTTATGTTTTATGATTTTAAAATAAGATTTCCTCCGCTTAATGAATAACCATTTGTTAGCAATGGAGAATTTCTTATTATCTTAAATTCAGATGAATGAATTTACACCAACGGAAACCATAAACTTCATACACAATAGAGGGATATGATAAGATTTTTTTTTTAATAATGAATGGAGTTCCTTTTTCCATCCTGTCCCATTCAACGATACTGATCATTGATACTGTAAAAAGTGTTTTCTTTCTTTTGTGCCAGCTCATAATCTAAACAAGTCGCACATACACCCTAGTACATGTTCCTGACGCTGAGGACACCCCCGAAGAGCGGGGGATTTTGTGACATTTCTGATTGGCTGTCTTATATTTCTAATAAGTTGTTTAATAGTTGGCATGTTGAATCATATACATAATATGATTGGATGGTTTAGATTGATCCTAACCAAATGATGATGAATTGCTTTTATTTAATAGAATATTCAATTCAAAAATAAAATCGAAAATCTGTGATTTGCATGAAATCCATGTTATTTTCATTGAATCGCTACAAGATCAACAATTCCATAAGCTTGGGCTTCTGTTGCTGACATAAAAACATCTCTTTCCATATCTTCGGATACAACCCAGAAGGGTTTGCCCGTTCGTTGTAAATAAACCCTTGTAAGGGTTTCATGCAGTTTCAGCAGTTCTTTCGCTTCCACGATTCATTCGGTTACTTGTACCTTATAAAAATCACTAGCAGGTTGATGCATCATTACCCTGATTATATAACAAAATAAAAGTTTCTCCTATCTCGCATGGTAAAGCAAAGAGAAAAGAAAGATAAAGAATAGAAAAAAGATAGAATTGAACAACCGTATAGGCATCTTTTGTGCATACTACTCTAAAAGAAAATTAACCCCTCTCCTTTCTATTAAAGAAACAGAAAAATAGAATCTATCAAACTTTAATGGGTAAATAATCAAATTGTCATCCTTCCTTTCGAAAGAGTTAAAAAATACTATGATGGCTCTGTTGCTTTATATGTTTCCTTTTTCTTCTTTTTGTCTGTGATTCAGCAATCCCAAAGTTTCTTTTTAATTCGATCAAATCAGGAAAAAAAAATTCATACTCTTTCATAACATAAATATTGCTAAGAACTCTACGATATGAAAATAAAAAAAGTTTGTGATGCTGAACCGAACTACCCATAGATAAGAGAAAATTGGAAATACCCCTTATCTCATACTACTCTCTCGATACAGAATCTAATGTTTTGAAAAAAAACAATACAAAAATTTCTCATATCGAATTCAAAGTGCCATGCTATTATTACTTAGTATTCATATGGCGAAGGCATAGTCTTCTTTTTTCTCTCAAATAAAATCATCATTGGCACCAAGCGTGAGGGAATATTAGACGTTTGGTAATTTCTCCTCCGACCAGGATAAAGATCCTATTGAAGCGGCTAATCTCATGCATACTGTATGGACATCTGGTCGCACAAATTGCATAGTATCATAAATAGCCACCCCAGGTATTACTTAGCCCCCAGGAGAGTTTATAAACAAATACATCTCTTTGTTCTCATCCTCGATACTGAGATATACCATAAAACCAATAAGTTGATTCGAAATCTCGCTAGTAAGAACCGTACATGCACCTTTTAATGCATACGGTTCAAAAAAATTGTGAATCAATGTATAGATTTCAGTTCTCTTTCTTTTTTCAAGAAAGGTTCTTTCTAGCTTCTAACGAAAGGGCGTTTCTTCGATTTTTCAATAAAGAGGAGTTTTGACTCCTTTTTTATATTTCTATTTTCAATTTTCCAATATAAATTTAAAAGTTATAAAAAAGGGTCATTAAACTTATCGAATTAACTTCTCATTGATGTATTATTTCATCGAGATTTAATCTAAACCACAATGGTATTTTCTTGTTCCTGAATGGGTTCGTTTCATCTTTCTAGGTTTATTCTCTACTCCGGGTAAAGATCCGCCCGATTTGGATTTGTACATATAGGACAAATGTTCCCATTACCTTTTTTTTGTATTTTTTTTTCAATTCACTTTATACAAGTATTTATTAGAGTTGAGATAACTTTGCTTGACAATTAGGATCTCTTTACAAAGAAAAAATATGAATAGCAATCATAGATATCTTACCAATCCAATTAGTTTTTTTCTAAACGGAGCCTGGATTCTTCATTTTTTTAGTCCAACCAAGCCAACCATAAATTATTCTAATTGAAAGTAGTAATATGAATCCCCTCAAAAATGGATCTAATTGCCCTTCACTCTCCAAATTTTTGATAATTCAATTTATTGTTTTATCATTCTTGGGAGAAACGGGGGATATCTTGATCGGGGTAGAGAACGGAAAAATACCATATGACCCAATATATCTGGCAAGTCGCACTATACGTCAACCCAAAAGAGATTTGCCTCTCCAGGATCTCGGAAGGGAACTTTTGGAACAACAACAGACATTAAATGAAAGAAAGAACTAAATACTAAATTTGACGTGAAGGTGGAAACGTAACAATTTTTTTATTGTCTTTAGAATATTCATACTGGTTCTTATTGTATTTATTTTATCCATAGATTCTAAAAATTCATAAATAAAGAAAGAATGAATAAACTCAAATTATTACGAATAGGTCTTTCTAATGATAAATAAGTATGGAATCATTCGCTCATAGAAAATGAGATCAACTCACCCATTGCGTATTGGTACTTATCGAGCATAGAATAAATTTGATTCTCTTTATTTCTACGAATAGAATTATTCCATTATTACCACCAGAATAGAACAAAATAGAACACCCTTGATTCGGAAATAATCAACTGAACAAGAGTGTGGTCCATAGGATAGTCATATTATAGTCTTTTACAATACAATAAAGTTGTATAGTGTCTATTTATTTTTGATATAAGGGGTATTTCTATGATTTTACCTTGGTATCGTATTCATATCATTGTATTGAATGGTCCCGGTCGGTTGCTTTCTATTTATATAATGCATATAGCTCTGGTTGCTGGTTTGGCCGGTTCGATGGCTCTGTATGAATTAGCGGTTTTTTATCCTTCTTATCCTGTTCTTGATCCAATGTGGAGATAGGGTATGTTCGTTATACCCTTCATGACTCGTTTAAGAATAACCAATTCATGGTGCGGTTGGAGTATCACAGGGGGGACTGTAATGAATCCGGGTATTTGGAGTTATGAAGGTGTAGCGGGAGAACATATTGTGTTTTCTGGCTTATGCTTTTGGGCAGCTATCTGGCATTGGGTGTATTGGGATCTAGAAATATTTTGTGATGAACATACAGGAAAACCTTCTTTGGATTTGCCAAAGATCTTTGGAATTTATTTATTTCTCTCAAGGGTAGCTTGCTTTGGTTTTGGTGCATTCCATGTAACAGGCTTGTATGGTCCCGAAATATGGGTGTCCGATCCTTATGGACTAACGGGAAAAGTACAATCTGTAAATCCAGCATAGGGCATGGAAGGTTTTGATCCTTTTGTTCCAGGAGAAATAGCCTCTCATCATATTGCAGCAAGAACATTGGGAATATTAGCGGGCCTATTCTATCTTAGCGTCCGTCCACCACAACCTCTATACAAAGGATTGTGTATTGGAAATATGGAAACCATCCTTTCCATTAGTATTGCTGCTATTTTTTTTGCAGCTTTTGTTGTTACCGGAACTATGTGGTATGGTTTGACAACTACCCCTATTGAATATTTGGGACCACTCGTTATCAATGGGATTAGGGGTACTTCCAGCAAGAAATATATCAAAGAGTTAGTGCTGCGCTAGCAGAAAATCAAATTTTATCAGAAGCCTGGTCTAAAATTTCTGAAAAATTAGCTTTTTATGATTACTTCGGCAATAATCTGGCAAAAAAAGGATTATTCAGAGTAGGTTCAATGGATAACGGGGATGGAATAGTTGTTGTTGGATGGTTAGGACACCCTATCTTTAGCGATAAAGAAGAGCGTAAACTTTTTGTACATCATATGCCTACTTTTTTTGAAATATTTTCGGTCGTTTTAGTAGACGGCGATGGAATTGGTAGACCCAATGTTCCTTTTAGAAGGGCAAAATCGAAGTATAGTGTTGAAAAAGTAGGTGTAACTATTGAGTTATATGGCAGTGAACTCAACGGCGTCAGTTATAGTGATCCTACTACTATGAAAAAAATATGCTAGACGTGCTCAATTGGGTGAAATTTTTAAATTAGATCGTGCTACTTTGAAATCCGATGGTGTTTTTCGTAGCAGTCCAAGAGGTTGGTTTACTTTTGGGCATGCTTTGTTTGCTTTGTTTTTCTTCTTCGGACAAATTTGGCATGGTGCTAGAACCTTATTTAGAGATGTTTTTGTTGGTATTGACTCAGATTTAGATGCTCAAGTCGAATTTGGGTCATTCCAAAAACTTGGACATCCAACTACAGAAAGACAGGCAGCCTGATACAACATTGCTTTGGTATCTTTCTTTTTCCCTTATTTTCTTTCTTTTACTTTTATTGACATAGGGTACCAGAGAAATCTTTATTTGAATCAACTTCATTTTACTCTTGTTCGTTCTTTATCTGAAAGATGATAAAAAAAAGAAAATAAAAACAAACAAATAGGTATGAAAGCTATAATTGTAAACTACGATCGAATCTATGGAAGCATTGGTTTATACATTTCTCTTAGTCTCGACTCTAGGGATAATTTTTTTCGCTATCTTTTTTTGAGAACCGCCTAAAGTTCCAACTAAAAAGAACTAAAAAGGTGAAATAATTTTTTATTATTTCAGTTGAAGTACTAAGCCTCCCGATATCAGGAGGCTCAGTACTTCAACTAGTCTCTATGTTCCTCGAATGGATCTCTTAGTTGTTGAGAAGGTTTCCCAAAAGCGGTATATAAGGTGTACCAAGTAAAACTTACAAGTAAACCAGATATAAAGATGGCGACTAGGGTTGTTGTTTCCATTCTTATCATATTTATATAATTTCAAGACCCCAATGGATCTATGATAGGATCGTTTATTTACAACGGAATGGTATACAAAGTCAACATATCTCAATAAATACAATAGGATTTATGGCTACACAAACTGTTTAGAACTGTTCTAAATTTGGTCCAAGAAGAACTGTAGTAGGAGATTTATTAAAACCATTGAATTCGGAATATAGTAAAGTAGCTCCTGGGTGGGGAACTACTCCTTTGATGGATGTCGCAATGGCCTTATTCGCGGTATTTCTATCAATAATTTTGTTGATTTATAATTCCTCCATTTCATTGGATGGAATTTCAATGAATTAGATCTATAAGAACCATGAAGTCCTTTCTTTTGAGTCCAAAATGAATCATTTAGAGCTTCGATTTATAGTACATTCTATTTTGTTTTGGTAGTTCGATCATGGAATTTGTTGTTTTTTCTATATTTCTGGAGTATGAGTGTGTGACTTGTTATAATTGATCCTATTGATAGTACAGAGAATGAGTTTGTCATCTTGATAGAGATGATTCTACTTTGTCAGATATTTATTCTAATATTTGGAACACGAAATAGATTAAGAAATATTTGAACTATGATTCATACTTAATATTCAGACCCCGTGTCCGAGCTTCAAAAAATTTTCAAACAAAGAATTCAAATTTCTAAATCTAAAGATTCTTTTCTTTCAACCCCTATTTATATTTTGACAAAAAGCAAAACCTTTCTTTAAATTTTTAGTCATTCTATTTATTCAGGGAATAAGTGATGATTCGAGGATTCTTACTCAGAGAATCCTTGATTTGATTTAGGTTAGGTTTTTTTATTGAATCATCGTGGTTCTAGTATGAATTGAGGTTTTAATCGATTCATAGGGTCTTAACAAAAGAATTCCTATCAATAATAAAGAAAACAAAGAATAAAAGTCATATTCCACAAAAAATAAATTCTAGAAAGAGATAGGGAAAAAGAGAATTCAAGAGGCCCATACGTATCAAAATAAAGATAAAGACAACTGCGCCAACTTGATATTTTGGTATTATCACCACAAAGAAGAGCTTTCGGATTTTCCAGAGAAGATGAGATCAAAACTTAATAACTTTAAAACTTTCTATTCCATATCCGTTACAACTAGTATTTCAGTGTTTTTGCTTGAGCTGTACGATATGAAAGTCTCATATACGGTTCTCAGGGGGGAGTTCCGCCTATCTCAATAAAGTATATGATTGGTTTGAAGAGCGCCTCGAGATTCAAGCAATTGCGGATGATATAACTAGTAAATACGTTCCTCTCCACGTCACTATATTTTATTATTTAGGGGGGAGTTATGCTTACTTATTTTTTAGTATAAGTAGCTACTGGGTTTGCTATGACTTTTTACTACCTGCCGACTGTTATTGAGGCTTTTGCTTCTTTTTAATACATAATGACTGAAGCCAACTTTGGTTGGTTAATCCGATCAGTTCATCGATGGTCAGCAAATATTATGGTCCTAATGATAATCCTGCATATATTTTGTGTGTATCTCACCAGCAAATTTAAAAAACCTCGCGAATTAAAGGTGTGTTTCTAGCTGTATTAACCGCATCTTTTGGCGTAACTGGTTATTCCTTACCTCGGGACCAAATTGGTTATTGGGCGGTGAAAATAATAACAGGTGTCCCTGACGCTATTCTTGTTATAGGATCACCTTTGGTCGAATTATTGCATAGAAGGGCTAGTGTGGGACAATCTACTTTGACTCATTTTTATAGTTTACACACTTTTGTATTGCCACTTCTTACAGCCGTATTTATGTTAATGCAATTTCCAATGATACGTAAACAGGGTATTTCTGGGCCTTTAAAGATAGAGCACAAAAAAATATATCCTAAATATTTGTAATCAATCATTTATCACTTGGTGGAGGAATATATAGTATTTTATTGCTACAAGTATGGATTATTGAAAATAATAAGACATGGATTTGGATATTTTCCTTTAACTATTCATGTCAACTAAAAGGGGGGATTGAAGGGAATTTTGTGAAGGGATAATAGATTACGGGAGTGTGTGACTTGAATTATTGATTGGTCTGTGTAGATATATGCCGGCCACATGAGAATTTATAACCAAATATGTCTTTGTTCCAATCGTCGTGTAAGTCCTATACAGAGGATAGGCTGGTTCGCTTAAAGGAAATCTTTTCTATGATCAGGTCTGAATCATGTTGTACATGAACAGGCTCCGTAAGGTCCAGTATAAGTGAACTAGATAAAACGGAATCAAGATTCTATTTTATCTAGCTCACTCATAAGATTTAATAGTATGTAAATGTATTTATTTCCTCTGCATTGACATGATCAATACTACTATCGAAGTGAAATAAGGGATCTAAAGAAGAAGATAGGCTAGACTATATTTGTAACAAGCAAACCTTGTATGTGTATCTCCAAGCATTTTGGAGATAAATAATAATTAGAAGGTCAGAGATGACCCAGAAAGCACTTGATCATATCATGATCTGATTTGTAAGCCTACTCGGGTCTTGAGTATTTACTTGTAAGAACAGAATTCTTTGTTTTGTAATGGATAGTTGCAATTTCATAAAAAAGAATTCAATAAAAATTTTTCTTACATTGAACCATTCCTCTATCATACATGTGTATTTGTAAAGACAGGTACCACACACACACACACATATATATATAGAGAGAGATATGGATTCATTTGATTCTTTTTATTCTTGCTTGAGCTGGATGATTAAAAATTATCATGTCCAGTTCCCTCAGGTGATGGATCTATAAGAATTCACTATCCCAATAACCAAAAAACCTTACTTGAATGATCCTGTATTAAGAGCTAAATTGGATAAAGGCATGGGTCATAATTATTATGGAGAGCCCGCAGGGCCCAATGATCTTTTATATATTTTTCCAGTAGTAATTTTAGGTACTATTGCATGTAATGTAGGCTCAGCCATTTTAGAACCATCAATGATTGGTGAACCGGTAGATCTATTTGTAACCCTTTTGGAAATCTTACCTAAATGGTATTTCTTTCCTGTATTTTAAATACTTCGTACAGTGCCCAATAAATTGTTGGGGGTTCTTTTAATGGTTTAAGTACCTGCGAGATTATTAACAGTACCTTTTTTAAAGAATGTTAATAAATTTCAAATTTCATTTCGCCGCCAGTAGCGACGACTATCTTTTTGATTGGTACCGCAGTCGCCCTTTGGTTGGGCATTGGTGCAACATTACCTATTGATAAATCCCTAACTTTAGGTCTTTTTTAAATTTTTTATTTTTAATTGATTCAATTGTGAAATAACACGACATGTGTATCTAGGGAATAGTTTCTTCAAAGCGAATTCTCCCTAGATACATCTAGTCAATTTAATTCTTAATTTATTTCTAATATATGATATATTAATTGTGCTAAAGATTTCAATCTATTTTGACTAAATAAGTCCAAGACATTTAAAACTTATTTTTTGCTAAATCAAATATGAAATATTTTTCTAAAGTGCCCAATAGCTATTTTATATCTTCGCTACGAAAAAGTTCAATTTTCATAAGTCTTCTTGGTTGTTATTCAAAAAGTCCAATAATGTATATATATTGGACATTTTGAGGCAATTATAGATCCTGGAAGACAATTCTGATTGGTCAATAAAAATCGATTTCAATGCTATTATTTTTTGTTTTTTATGAGTTTAGCCAATTTATCATTAAAGGTAAAAGGGGATAAAGGAACCGTGTGTTGATTGTCCTGTAAATATAAATTATCTTCCTTCATATGTAAAAAGGGAATAAATAAATCAATTAAATTTTGGGATGCTTCATGAAGTGCTTCTTTCGGAGTTAAACTTTCGTTTGTTCATATTTCGATAAAAAGTATCTCTTGTTTTTCATTTCCATTCACGTAAGAATGAATACTATGATTCGCATTTCAAACAGGCATAATACAACATCTATAGGATAACTTCCATCTTGAAAGTTATGCGGCATTTTTATAAGATATCCATGATTTCTCTCTATTTGTAATCCAATACAAAAATCAATTGGTTCTGTTAAACTAGCTATATATTGTGTATTATCAACGGTTTCTACATAACGCGGCAAGATGATATTTTGAGAAGTTACATATCCAGGACCCTTGACATAAATAGACGCGTCAGAAGTTCCATATAGATTACTTCTCAATAAAATTTCTTTCAAATTCATTAAAATTTCATGTACCAATTCTTGAATGACCGTTATGGTAGAATATTCATGTGGGACTTTCTCAGATTTTACACGTGTGATACATGTTCCTTCTATTTCTCCAAGTAAAACTCTTAGCATCGGAATGCTTATTATGTCGGCTTGGCCTTTCATAAGTGGAGACAAAATAAAACGTCCATAATAAAGGCTTTTACTGTTTATTCTTGATTCAACACACTTTCTCTGTAGTGTCCGAGAAGATACTGTTACTTTCTCTCGAACCATAGTACAATAATTTGATTAGATCATTGAATCTTTTATTTCTCTTGAAATTTCTTCAATGTTCAATTCTACACACATCTTTTTCGGAGGTCTACAACCATTATGTGGCATAGGAGTTACATCCCGTATGAAAGTTAATAGTATACCACTTCGACGAATAGCTCGTAATTTTGCATCTCTTCTGAGATCGGGACCTTTTATCATGACTTCTCCTCGTTGCATACCTTGATCCACTATGGTAAGGATAGCATTTGCTGCTGCGGTTTGAGCAACAAATGGTGTTCCTCTTCTCATACCTTTGAATCCAGAAGTACCAGCGGAGGACCAAGAAACTACTCGACCCCGTACATATGTAACAGTGACAATGGTATTATTGAAACTTGCTTGAACATGAGTAACTCCATTTGGTGTGCTACGTGAACCAATACGTCCATTCCTATGCGAACTAATTTTCTGTATAACTTTTTCCATATTTTATCATCTCGTAAATACGAGTCAGAGATATATGGATATATCCATTTCATGTCAAAACAGATTCTTTATTTATACATCGGCTCTTCTGACAAGTCTGATTATCCCTGTCTTTGTTTATGTCTCGGGTTGGAACAAATTACTATAATTCGTCCCCGCTTACGGATTAGTCGACATTTTTCACAAATTTTATGAACGGAAGCTCTTATTTTCATATTTTTCACTCCTTACCTTAATCCTTAATTTATTTCATAGAAGAAAATAAGTTTCTTGAAAATTTTCATCTCTAATTGTATTCCCCCGAAAGAAATGGTGAAGTTTAAAATCTAATTCTTTAAATCCTTGTTGTGTAGTAGATAAATTATACGCCCTTTGATTGAATCATAAGGACTTACTTCATTTTTTACTCTATCTCCTAACAGTATCTGTATAAAACTATGTCGTATCTTTCCTGAAACAGAATTGAAAATCAGATCTAAACAAATTGAGAATAGATCGTTGGGAAGCGATTCAGTAATTAAAGCTCTATGACTCCATTTTGGTTCTTAAAATTCCCTTGAGGTATCAACTAATGAGAAAGATATTAGACAACCCCCCCTTTTTTCACAAATTTAACAAATAGGAAGTTTCGAATCCAATTTTGATATTATAAAGGATTACCAGATATAACATAAAATTTCTCCAGCTATTCCTTCTAGCGATCCTCTCAGTCTGTCATTATACCTCGAGAAGTTGAAAGAATTACAATCCCCATTACACCTAAAATTCTCGGAATTCGTTGATAATTAGAATAGATTCGTAGACCAGGTCGACTTATTCATTTTAAATTTAAAATATTTCTATAGGGTCCTTTCCTATTCCTTCTATGTCGCAAGGTTAAAACCAAAAAATATTTGTTGTTTTCTTGATATTTTCTCACGTTTTTGATAAAACCATCTCGTAAAAGTATTTGAATAATATTTTCAATAATATTTGTAGATTCTATCCGAACCACCTTTTTTCGATCCATATCAGCATTTCGTATAGAAGTTATTATTTCAGCAATAGTGTCCCTGTCCAAGATGAACTAAAATTATTGGGTTCTCCAAATTTGATATAATCAACGTGTTTTTTACTTATTTATTTTTGAATATTATATGAATTATTAAAGATATATGCGTGAGACACAATCTAATAATTAATCTATTTATTTCAAATACCCTACTAGAAAAAGATCACAATTTCATTTTATAATACCTCGGGAGCTAATAAAACCATTTTAGTAAAATTTAATTCTCTCAATTCCCGGGAGATTACACCAAAAATTCGAGTTCCTTTTGGATTTCCTTCTGGATCAATAACAACCGCAGCATTGTCATTATATCGTATTATTATCTCGTTGTCACGTTTGAGTTCCTTACAGGTACGCATAATTACAGCTCTAACTACTTCTGATCTTTCTAGGGGCATATTTGGTACTGCTTCTTTGATCACAACAACAATAACATCACCAATATGAGTATATCGACGATTGCTAACTCCTATGTTTTGAATACACATTAATTCTTGAGCCCCGCTATTATCTTCTATATTTAAATGGGTTTAAGGTTGAATCATTTTTTTAATCCATTCTTTGAATGGAAAGGGCGTAGAAAAAAAATATTTTGTCCACAAAAAAAGAAACATGTGGTTTTGTTTCATATCTAAGAGCCCTTTCTACATTTTTGTCTATTACATTACAAAATAATGAATTGAGTTCGTATAGGCATTTTGGATGCTGCTAGTGAAATAGACCTTCTTGCTATATTTTCTGTTACTCCACCCATTTCATAAAGTATTCACTCTGGTTTAACAACAACTACCCAATATTCAGGGGATCATTTTCCTGAACCCTTACGTGTTTCTGCGAGTCTTAGAGGAACTAGTTTATCTAAAAATATATGTACCCATATTTTCCCACCACGACGTGCATTTCGTGTCATTGCTCATCGGCCTGCTTCTATTTGTCGAGATGTAATCCAAGCAAGTTCAAGTGCCTAAAGAGCATATTTATCGAAAGAAATATGATTACCTCAATAAGATATTCCCTTCATTCTTCCTTTATGTTGTTTACGGAATCTGGTTCTTTTGGGGTTATAGATGATGGTTGTTTCTGAATTCCATCCCTACTACAGAATCGTACGTGAGAGTTTCTTCTTATCCATCTCCTCGTGAATAAAAGGATTCCAAAAAATTCAATTTGAAGTAAGCTAGAAGAGTCAATCTTAAGTTAAGATATATATATGTATTTACTGAGTAATACCCTGAACGTAGGCTTCTTTGAGATTTCATTAAATCTGTTAGTAATTTTTATATCTTGTTTGAATAGATAACTAAACCTTTTAGTTTTATAAATAAAAATATAAAAAATTGTATTATTATACCAAATCCTTATTTTGTCCTTTATTGTATTGTCCTACTTTTACAATTAAAAAAATTTTCATGGGCGAATATTTACTCTTTCAATCCCTATTTCATTTGTAGGGTTAACTCATGATTTCTCAGATCTCAGAATACATGAATTAATCTCTGCTTCGTTCCGCTATCCCGACCAGTGAATCATTAAGATTCCTTGTTCAATAGAATCTTTTGCATTCATAAGTTCCTTCGTTCCCATCACTTCTGACTTAATGGTTAGGTCTGAATTCTCCAATGGAGCTCAGAATGAAATTGGTTCTTCAGTCAATCTTCTCAGTCTTTATTGGCTCGAAGCTTTTGATATTTTGTTCTATTTCTATATTTCTATAAAGAAGATTCTTTTTATCATGGTATGAATGCATATTGATGCTTTATTACACTGCCTTTCATGAGATTACTAATAGACCTTACATATTGGAATTTTATATCATTGCTATTCTTTTTCACTCTTTCTCTCATCCTTCCATTTATCCACATCTTTTTCTTTATTTTGCTTTACAACTTAGAATCAGATTTTGTTTTTTTGTTTATGCAAAAGATTTCAGTTGCTATAAAGATATGACCTATATATATCATATCTTGACTATTTTTTTAGATCCAGATAATGCGAAGTGATGGGTTGGTAATTAGTTCTATAGTTTTTAGTTCATACTATGTGGGCTGATCTTTTTAATGCTAACCCTAAAAAAACCAATGAGTCACACACTAAGCATAGTAATTATATCAAATGGTCAATCGAATTTTTATTCAACATTATAGAATTCAGAATTAGAAATGTTCCCCTTGATTGATTAGAAAAAGAATGAATTGGTCTTTTTTTGTTCAATTATTAGATAGAAGGGATAGAAAAGTAGTAAAATTATTCCTCGTCTAGAAATATCCAAATTTTGATGCCCAATACTCCATAGATAGTTCGAACTGTATAAGAGCAATAATCAATTTTAGCTCGAATCGTTTGTAGGGGAACCCTACCATCTCTAATCCATTCGACACGTGCAATTTCTTTTCCGTCGATATGCCCTGCAATTTGTATTTGAATTCCATTTGTATCTGCTTGTTCTGTTAATTCAATTGCCTTCTTCATTGCTTTTCAAAATGAAACTCTATTCTTTAATTGTCCAGCTATAAATTTTGCAAGAATATTAGGGTTTCTATATGGTTTTGCAAGTCTTGTCACAGTAATGTTCAGTTTTCAATTTACACAATTAAATTCTTTTTGTAAGGTCATTTTTAATTCTTCGATTCCGTGCGGTTGAATTTCTATTAATGATTTTGAGAATCCCATAAAGATTATGACCTGGATCAAATCGATTCTTTTTTGAATCTCTATACGTGCAATTCCTTCGACACTAGAGGACGTTCTCATATTCTTTTGTACATAATTCTTGATACAATATCTTATTTTTTTATCTTCTTGTAAATCTTCAGAATAATTTTTTGGTTTTGAAAACCAAAGAGAATGATGACCTTGGGATGTACCTAGTCTGAAACCAAGTGGATTTATTTTTTGTTCCATAATCCCCTACTATTATACATATCATGATACGTCATAGCTGTAGAAATTTTTTTCTCATCTCATTTTTTTTAATGAATATATCTCGACATATTCATTATCTAAAGATATATCTTTCATTATAATAGTTATATGGCAGGTTGATCTTTTTATCGGAAAACTACGTCCTCTAGCTCGAGGTTTCAATTTCTTCACTGTAGTACCTCCATTGACTTCGGCTTTACTAATGAATAAATTAGTTTCGTTGGAACCCATATTGTAACTAGCATTTGCTGCTGCAAAATAAACCAATTTAAAAATGGGATAACATGCTTGATAGGGCATGAATTCTAGCATCATAAGCGTTTCCTCTTAGGAACGTCTGCGGATTTGATCAATTACTCTCCGTGCTTTGTCAACAGACGTAGATATATTTTGACCTAAAGCATATACTTCCATTTTTTCTACTTTAGCATACGTTTTGTCTCCTACTACTAAATCATAAGCATCTAGATTTTTTTATTAATATTAACGTTAACGCCGAGATCTATTTTTGCTTATTGCATGTCCTCTAAAAAATAATGTAGGTGGAAATTCTTCCAATTTGTGGCCTACCATACTATCTGTTATATAAAATGGAAAATGCTCTTTTCGATTATGGATATGACCAATCATTGTGGGTATAATGGTAGATGCCCGGGACCATTTGTGCAATCTACTTAATGAAATCTACAATCTCCTTAATATAGATATATAATCTAGATAGAAATTAATCTTTGATCTAGAATCAAAGAAAGATAATAAATGGATCTTATGTTGTGACTTGGAAGAAAGAATTATCTGTAGAGGAAAGGAATAACAATTTATTCCTATAATTTTTCCTCTAGAAAATCTAGTAACAAGAAGATTTAATCGGAAATATCGACAAATTCTTGTGTAGTCCTACACAAAAAAATGAAATAAAAAAAATCAACTGCTCCAATTTCATCTCTATCAAATTTTAATATTAGAATAATGGATATAGTCATGATTCAATAGGTCAGGTCCACTTCCTTTTTATTTTGTTGATTTCTAACCTTTCGAATGGATTTCGTTGGTATAATGGAAAATAGGAATATTCGGTGGGTAATTCAAGAAGTGACTTTTTATTATTCTGAAAT
This sequence comes from Capsicum annuum, assembly GCF_002878395.1. NCBI lineage: Eukaryota > Viridiplantae > Streptophyta > Magnoliopsida > Solanales > Solanaceae > Capsicum > Capsicum annuum. The sequence continues at coordinate 269,237 of NW_025862939.1, forward strand.
TCATAATAATAAAAATTGACTAAACAAATGTTCAACTTTATAACTAAGTATAATGATAATGTATTATCCAGTTAGTTACTTTTTTTTTATTACAAATCAAAATAGAATTCTCCCCTTAAATATGAATACTACATTGGAGTTTTACAAAGCCCCTTAACGGATTTGAACCGATGACTTACGCCTTACCATGGCGTTACTCTACCACTGAGTTAAAAGGGAATTTTTTATTTCATTCTAGAATTATTCACTATGTGGATGAAATATCTATATGTACATATATTATAAACATAAGTATATATGCATTAAATACGTACAGTAGATACATAGTGTCTAACTTTTGTGCTGTTAGGGTTGCATTGTCATATCACGGAAGAAAAGGCCAGACCGTAGTGGTGCGTCATTCCCTATTTGATACCAGGTACAACGAATACCAACATGCCAACTTGGGAACCTCAAAAGTCACACTGAATATTGTGACAGTCTTTGTCGCTATATTCCCCAACTTCAACATGTCCCTCTCCGATCCATATCTGACGAAGGCGTTGAAGATTCACGTCTAGATTCTCGAAGATCCACAGGTCAGAGATGCCATCCAGGAAACTCTCCACTTCCAGGTGGCTTGGCGAGTTTAGAATCATGCTATGGATCTATCCCTTCCAGGTGGCGATGATGCTTTGCTCTTGAACATAGATGCCACCAATGGAACTACTCAGTGTATTTAGATCCCAAGGCTGATCCCCAGAGATGAACATTTGAAAGTAATCCCAGACTCATGGGTCACAAACTATGAAAATTTGAGAGACCATCCTCAACTTCTCCAGTCTACGGAGCCAACCTTTGCTAGAAGGAGTGATAATACCGTCACAATCAGTTTCAACTACTCATACCTAAAAAATCCATCCAAAACCATGTAATCCCGAAGCAATAAAATTCTATGCCAACATGGCATGTTAATATAGACCATGATTTTGATGCGTTGTTAATCCCAAAGCCATAAAATCCTATGCCAATAGGGCATGTTAATTATCGTATAGCATGTGAAATCTACACAAGCTTGAATTTAGACCATAGAGGTCCCTAAACTCAAGGACGAGTTGAAACTATTTTGATCGACTAAGTTTTAGTGGACGTTGTAAAGTGTGTTAGTTTTCTTTGACCATAACTCTCTGTATATGTCAAATTAGGGAACCTACTATGTGTCAAATGATAGGTATTCGAGTTATCTTTCCAATGATATCAAGTTGGCTAAAATCCGACACCCGAGTAAGAAGTTATGGCTTTTCAAAGTGATAAGAGACGCCTAATCAATCGTCCATGGCCACTAGAAAGCATAGGCAATAGCCTAGGCGACACATATGTGAACATAGGTGATAGCCTAGGTGGCGCCTATGTGAACATAGGCGATAGCCTAGGCGGCGCCTATGTGAAGATAGGTGATGGGATGGGCAGCGTCTATGTAAGGAATTCTAGTGATTTAAACACTCCGTGTTGAGGACAAAGTAGTCCTTTTCCACCCTTACTTAGCCCTAAAACACGAGATTTAGTTCCAAGGACCCCAAAATACATATTCTTTCATCAAAAGTGCTCAAGATTCTCCTTAGGGTTTCAAAATAAAAATCCAAGCTACTCAAGATTCAACCGTGGGTTTTAAAAACTAATTGCATATTTGGAATACTCTCAACGTAGGCTTCAAGAAGTACCTAATATTCATAGTAATCGAGGTACGTGGGGTTATCCAAAAATCTCATGGGTGTAGTTTTATGAACATGCATGCTTTTAAATAGGGGTTTTCAATCAAATGCTAATATCTTGCTTTCAATATGCTTTTAAATAGGGGTTTTCAATCAAATGCTAATATCTTGCTTTCAATATGATTTATAAGTCATTTTCTTTATGTCATGGGAATTGTTTGCCTATATACTTTAATGGTTGAAACCATGCATATGTGATTCGAGATTTTCCATAGAAGTTGATAAATATGAATGATAAATTGTTGTCAACTTCCCATGATAAGGTTTCGATACTCCATATTATATTGTGATCAACAAAAGAGAGCATGACTTTGAAATAAATATTGTTCACCACGTGTAAATGACGAAACACCTTGGTTTTTACATGATTATGCATATGTGGATGTGATATTGATGACTTGCAAGTCGGGTGTGATGATACTCTACAGAATACGATATGTGATTAAATAAGATAAAATTTGAATGCATTGATTTTACATGAGAAAGGTGGATGCCCAAATAAGGCATTTGAGACACAAGCGACTCATCGCTGGAAGAACGTGTTTGCCGACACGGAATATCGGTACCATGCTTTATGGTCTTGCGTGCTTGATATTATATTATCCTAAATTGGGATGATGGTTAGGAGCCATGCTTTGTGGTCTTGTGCACTACCATATTTGATTTGGGTCGAGACACTATGCTTTGTGGTCTTGTGTGTCTCTCCCTCACTTATACTCTAAGTAATCGAGGTTTAACAGTTGGTGTAAATTATGTAGGGTATTCCACCTAGCTCAATTGCATTTCATTATTGTTGAGAAAAACTATTGCATTACACCCATGTGCTTTCAAATGATTTGATACAAAATTGCTTTATAATGGCTCTCAATTATACTTTGTAAAAATATTATGTTTTTTTTTATATCTCTGCGTGCCAGTACTTTTGTGCTGACCCTCTCTCCTCTCTAAACTCTCAGCTTTAGAGGACCAGTCTAGGGGTCAAGAGAATCAGTAGAACTTTCAGACAGAGCTGTAGAGACAAGTGGTGAGCCTTCTATGTTTTGGAAGGTCTTAAGTCCTGTAGTCTTTTTATCTTATATTCAGTTTTTGGGTCCACTGGGGGCCTTGTCCCAGTTTTCAGATAGTTACTTGTTTCAGTCATATAGTAGAGATTTCGTAGACTATTTCCAAAATATTGGTTGAGATTGAGGGACATTATTCCCCTTTATTGTTTTCATATGATTCTTGACCATGTTTCTGTTATACTGTGTTTCTTCTGCATTACTTAGATCATATGAATTAGGTGCATGATTACCAGACAGATAGGGGTGTTTCGAGCCTTAAAGGTTTGAAATGCTCGTCACGGCCAGGCTCTGGTTCAGGTCATGACAAACTTGGTATCAAAGCACGGTTTATAGTCCCAGGGTATGTGCAAAATCGTGTTGGGTAGAGTCTTATTTATGTGTGTGTAGCGTGCCACACTTATAAGCAGGAGGCTACTAGGTGTTTAGGAAATGTTTTCCTTCTTTGTGATTTAGTTCGTGCTTCAGAGTCTGAACTGTCCCCTAATCAATGATCACTTGTGTTTCAGAAAAACATAGTTATTCCTCCATATCGTATTGTCGATCAGAATGCTTAGGCAGATGAGGTCCGTCCTACCCATGGAATGCGGACCCGTAACAGGGCTCATACTACAGAATTTGTCCCCACTCTGGGAGACCCTCAAGTCCCGATCAGTCCACCTCGGGCACCACAGACTAATGTCAACCGACACCCAACTACTCAGGGAGATATTTCAAATATAGAATTCAGACGGTCTATTCATATGCTGACGTAGTTGGTAGCCAACCAAGCTCAACGATCAAAAGATGTTGGTTCTACATCTGTTACATCTGAGGCTACTAGAGTCGGACATTTCATGAAGATGAACCCACCTAATTTCACTGGCACCGAGGTGGAGGAAGATTCACAAGAGTTCATAGATGAGATGGAAAAAATCTTTAAGGTGATGCACGTGGATGAGGTTGAAGGGGTGGAGTTAGCGACTTATCAGCTCAAGGACATTGTGAGTCAGTGGTATGCTGACTGGGAAGATGAAAAAGGTGAAAGTGCTGAGCCCACAGTTTGGGGCAAATTTATGGAAGCCTTCCTTGATCGATTCTTTCCTCTGGAGTTGATGGAAGCCAAAGCAAAAGAGTTTATGAATCTGAAGCAGGGCAGTATGAGTGTCCAGGAGTACACTTTGAAGTTTAATAAACTAGCCCGCTATGCACCAGAGTTGACTAGTAATATGAGGGCCCGAATGAGAAAATTTGCATCTGGCCTTGCTGATGACCTGGTACTTGAGTTCTAGGGGGCTATGTTGAATAAGGAGTTATACTTTTCTCGACTGACCATTCATATGCATCAAGTGGAAGAGAAGAAGAAAAAGATTGCTGAATCTAAAGAGAAAGACAGACAGGCGAAGAGAGCTAGATCTGCGGACCAGTACTAGAGTCAACCGCAGAGTGGTAACTAGGGTAATAAGTGATTGAAGAAAAAGAAGTTTTGGAATAATGCACAGTCAGTAGCCAGCGCCCCAGCAACCAGACCACCGACCGACAGACAAACTCAGAGTTTTCAGACTCCTCATGGGTCCAAAGCTCTAGTTACACAGTCTCAGGAAAGTGTGGCCCAGCAGCATCGTACTCGTCCTCGATGTGAGGTTTGCGGAAGGAATCATCTAGGGAAGTGCTGGTTTGAGGGGAAAAACTGTTATACTTGTGGAAAAATGGGTCACCTTCAGGGAGATTGTCCTTCTGCTGGAGTAAATATGGGGGGGGGGGGGTGGCTAAGTCCTAAGACGCCTTCACAGCTTCTTTTCCTAAGGGTGCCCCTTCAAATGCCGGAAGTGGTAGAACTGGTTATATTCTTTGACTAACCGCCAGGAGGTGGAAGCTTCAGCAGTTGTTGTCACCGGTATGTTACGAATCTTTTCTCATGATGTTTATGTATTAATTGATCCCGGGTCCACTTTATCTTATGTGACCCTTTATGTGGCTGTTGGTTTCAGGTTTGAGCCCGAAGTTATTGTAGAACCCTTCTCTATTTCTACTCCTATAGGTGATTCTGTTGTTGCTAAAAGGGTATATAGAAATTGTGTCATGTCTATTCATGGTAGAAAACTATGGCAGACCTTATAGAACTGGATATGATAGACTTTGATGCCATCCTTGGGATGGAATGGCTCCATTCGTGTTATGCCACCTTGATTGCAGAACCCGAAAGGTCACTTTTTCTTTCTCGAATGAGACACCAGTTGTTTGGGTAGGGAGTTCTATGGAACCTATAGGTCACTTTATCTTTTATCTTAGAGCCCGAAAGCTTATCTCCAAAGGTTATATGTATCATCTAATCTGAGTAAAAGATTCAAAAGTTGGAAACCTTCCTTTGCAGTCAGTCCTGTAGTGAATGAATTCCCAGAAGTTTTTCCCGAAGATCTCCCAAGGATGCCCCCTGATAGGGAGATAAATTTTGGTATTGATGTATTGCCAGACACTCATCCTATTTCTTTTTTGCCATATAGAATGGCTCCCACGGAACTAAAAGATTTAAAGGAACAACTTGCAGACCTCCTAGACAAAGGTTTTATTCGTCCTAGTGTTTCCCCATGGGGTTCACCTGTGCTCTTCGTGCGAAAGAAGGATGGGTCCATTCGGATGTGCATAGACTACCGTTAACTGAATAAGGTCATGATTAAAGATAAATATCCTTTTCCTAGGATTGACGACCTTTTTGAACAGCTTCAGGGTGCCAAGTACTTTTCAAAAATAGACCTTTGTTCGGGTTATCATCAGTTGAAAGTGAGGGAGTCAGGCATACCCAAGACAGCCTTCCAAACCCGATATAGTCACTACGAATTTCTAGTCATGTCCTTCAGGTTGACTAAAGCCTTTGCAGCCTTCATGTATCTCATGAATAGAGTGTTCCATCAGTTTCTTGACTTGTTCGTCATTGTATTTATTGATGATATTCTGATCTATTCTAAGAGTAAAGAGGATCACTCTAATCACCTCTGAATTATCCTTCAGACCCTTAAGGATCATCAGCTGTATGCCAAATTTTCTAAGTGTGAATTCTGGTTAGACGCTTTTGCCTTCCTGGGGCATATTGTGTCCAGTGACGGGATAAGAGTGGATCCCCATAAAGTTGAAGCAGTGAGAAAATGGCCCAGGCCCACAACTTCAACCGATATTCGAAGCTTCTTAGGTTTGGTGGGGTATTACAAAAGGTTCATAGAGAATGTTTCTTCCATAGCTGCTCCGCTTACTAAACTGACTCAGAAAAAGATGAAGTTTGTGTGGTCTGACTTGTGTGAAAACAGTTTTGAGAAATTGAAGAACAAGCTGACTACTGCTCTGGTTTTGACCCTTCCCGAGGGTGTAGATGATTTTGTGGTTTATTGTGATGCATCCCGTGTGGGACTTGGTTATGTATTGATGCAGCGTGGTAAGGTGATAGCTTATGCATCAAGGCAGCTAAAGCTGCATGAGCGCAATTACCCTACTCATGACTTGGAGTTAGCAGCCGTGGTGTTTGCACTTAGAATTTGGAGGCACTATCTCTATGGAGTGCATGTTGATATTTATACTGACCATAAGGTTTAGAGTATGTCTTCTCATAGAAAGAATTGAACCTCAGGCAGAGATGTTGGATGGAGCTTTTGAAAGACTATGATATAAGTTTGCATTACCATCCGATCAAGGCAAATGTTGTAGCCGACACCCTCAGTAGGTTGTCTATGGGCAGCCTTCTCATGTAAAAGAAAGAAAGAAAGAGATGGTAAAGGATATTTACCGCCATGCAAATCTGGGAGTGCGACTCTTAGATTTCGAAGATGGAGGGGTGATTGTTCATGAGTTAGCTAAGTCATCTCTTTGTACTGAATTTAAGGAGAAGCAGGTTGAAGATCCTATCTTGATGCAAATCAAGAAAGATGTGGGTCAACAAAAGGTTATGACGTTTGAAATTATTGGCGATGGTATTCTGAGATTTCAGGGTAGGTTGTGCGTTCCGAATGTCGATAGGCTACGAGAAAGAATCCTTAATAGGCACACACTTCGAGGTATGTCTTTCACCCAGGCTCTACTAAGATGTACCATGATCTGAAAACCTTGTATTGGTGGAATAACATGAAACGTGATGTAGCTGATTTTGTGTCCATATGTTTGAATTGTCAACAAGTGAAGGTAGAACACATGAGGCCAGGTGGTACTTCCCAAGAGATAGCCCTGCCTTTATGAAAGTGGGAGATGATAAACATGGACTTTATTATAGGACTTCCGAGATCCCGAAACCAGTATGATTCTATATAGGTGATTGTAGATCGGTTGACCAAGTCAGCACACTTTTTGCCTGTGAGGAATAATTATTCGGGAGAGGTTTATGCTAAGATTTACATTGAGGAGATAGTTCGATTGCATGGGGCACCAGTGTCCATTATATCCGATAGAGGTACGCAGTTTTCATCTCAGTTTTGGAGATCTTTTCAGAAGGGTTTAGGTACACAAGTGAATTTGAGCACAACTTTCCACCCCCAGATGGATGGGCAAGCTGAGTGTACCATTTAGACCCTCGAAGATATGTTGAGGACATGTACCATTGATTTTAAAGGCAGTTGGGTAGATCACCTACCACTGGTTAAATTTGCTTACAATAATAATTACCATGCCAGCATCAAGATGGCCCCTTTTGAGGCTTTTTATGGGAGGAGATGTAGGTCTCCGATAGGATGGTATAAAGTGGGTGAGACTCAGTTGTATGGGCCTGATTTTGTTCATCAGGCGATGGAGAAAGTGAAGATCATTAGAGAATGACTCAAGAATGCTCAGAGTCATCAGAAGTCTTATTCGGATAAGAGAACTAGATTTTGAAATTGGTGATTTGGTGTTTCTCAAGGTTTCTCCTATGAAAGGAGTTATGCGGTTTGGAAAAAGGGGTAAATTGAGCCCTCGTTATGTAGGGCCATATAAGATTTTGAAAAGGATTGGTACAGTTGCGTATAGGTTAAAATTGCCTGCAAGTTTGGGTTCCATTCATCCGGTATTCCATGTATCTATATTGAAGAAATGCATTGAAGATCATTCTATGGCACTGTCAGTAGAGGGTATCAAAGTGACAGACTCCTTGTCTTACGAAGAAGAGCCTGTTAAAATTTTAGATCGCCAAGTTCGAAAGCTGAGAAGCAAAGAGATAGCCCAGTAAAAGTACTATAGAGGAATCAGAAAGTCGAAGAAGAAACTTGGGATTCAGAAGATGCCATGAGAATTAGATATCCCAATTTATTTGCTTCGATGGAGGAGGAGACAGAAGGTACAATTCTTATCTTATCTTTCCTAGTCCTTTATTATGCTTAAAATTGTGTCTGTCTGTGTCCCGCATCATCATTCGAGGACAAATGATCCTAAGGGGGGATAATGTAACGCCCCATAATTCGGGCTATAATATAGACCATGATTTTGATGTGTTGTTAATCCCTAAGCCATAAAATCCTATGCCAACACGGCATGTTAATTATTGTGTAGCATGTGAAATCCACTCAAGCTTTAATTTAGACCATAGAGGTCCCTCAACTCAAGGACGAGTTGAAACTATTTTGATCGACTAAGTGTTAGTGGATGTTGTAAAGTGTGTTAGTTTCCTTCGACCATAACTCTATATATGTCGAATTAGGGAACCTACTCTGTGTCAAATAATAGGTATTCGAGTTAGCTTTTTAACGATACCAAGTTTGCTAAAATCCAACACCCGAGCAAGAAGTTATGGCCTTTCAAAGTGATAAGCGACGCCTATCAATCGCCCATGGCCACTGGAAAGCATAGGCAATAGCCTAGGCGGCGTCTATGTGAACATAGACAATAGCCTAGGTGGCGCCTATGTGAAGATAGGCGATGGGATGGGCGGCGCCTATGTAAGGAATTCTAGTGATTTAAACACTCCGTGTTGAGGAAAAAGTGGTCCTTTTCCACCCTTACTTAGCCCTAAAACACAAGATTTAGTTCCAAGGACCCCAAAATACATATTCTTTCATCAAAAGTTCTCAAGATTCTCCGTAGGGTTTCAAAATAAAAATCCAAGCTACTCAATATTCAATCGTGGGTTATAAAAACTAATTGCATATTTGGAATCCTCTCAACGTAGGCTTCAAGAAGCACCTAATATTTATAGTAATCGAGGTACGTGGGGTTATCCAAAAATCTCATGGGTGTAGTTTTATGAACTTGCATGCTTTTAAATGGGGGGTTTTCAATCAAATGCTAATATCTTGCTTTCAATATGATTTATAAGTCATTTTCTTTATGTCATGGGAATTGTTTGCCTATATAATTCAATGGTTGAAACCTTGCATATGTGATTTGAGATTTTCCATGGAAGTTGATAAATATGAATGATAAATTATTTTTAAATTCCCATGATAATGTTTCGATACTCCATATTATATTGTGATCAACAAAAGAGAGCATGAATTTGAAATAAATATTGTTCACCACTTGTAAATGATGAAGCACCTTGGTTTTTACATGATTATGCATATGTGGATGTAATATTGATGACTTGCAAGTCAGGTATGACGATACCCTATAGAATATGATATGCGATTGAATAAGATGAAATTTGAATGCATTGATTTTGCATGAGAAAGGTGGATGCCCGAAGAAGGCGTTTGAGACACAAGCGGTTCATTGCTGGAAGAACGTGTTTACCAACACGAAATATCAGTACCATGCTTTATGGTCTTCCGTACCTGATATTATATTATCCCAAATTGGGATTATAGTTAGGATCCATGATTTGTGGTCTTGTGCACTACCATAGTTGATTTGGGTCGAGACACCATGCTTTGTGGTCTTGTGTGTCTCTCCCTCACTTATACTCTAATCTCGGCGGCAACCGAGGTTTGACAATTGGTGTAAATTATGTACGGTATTCCACCTAGCTCAGTTGAATTTCATTATTGTTGAGAAAAACTATTGCATTACACCCATGTGCTTTCAAATGATTTGACACAAAATTGCTTTATAATGGCTCTCGATTATACTTTGTAAAAATATTATGGTTTGTTTTGATATCTCTACGTGCCAGTACTTTTGTGCTGACCCCCTCCCCTCTCTAACCTCTCAGCTTCAGAGGCCCAGTCTAGGGGTCAAGAGAATCAGTAGAACTTTCAGACAGAGCTGTAGATACAAGTGGTGAGCCTTCTATGTTTAGGAAGGTCTTAAGTCCTGCAGTCCTTCTTATATTCAGTTTTTGGGTCTACTGGGGGCCTTGTCCCAGTTTTCAGATAGTTACTTGTTTCAGTCATGTAGTAGAGATTTCGCAGACGATTTTTGAAATGTTGATTGAGATTGTGGGACATTATTCCCCATTATTGTTTTCATATGATTCTTGACCATGTTTCCGTTATACTGTGTTTCTTCTGCGTTACTCTGATCATATGAATTAGGTGCATAATTAACAGACATATAGGGGTGTTTCGGGCCTCAAAGGTTCGAAATGCTCGTCACGGCCAGGCCCTGGTTCGGGTCGTGAAAAACCACCTTCTCAATACATAAGTACCAACCTTACGATGACCTTCCATTGTTAGATGACCAAAAGTTGATTGACGACCCAAAGTTGATGCGCTGGTTCTTAGACAGTTGTATGGAAGAGCATGATTGGATACACTACTTCAGTCATGATTGCCGATATACCGTGTGGCGGAAATGTCCTTTCTCCGGACACTATCCGTGGAAGTTAAATTGTAGATGCCACTTATGCCAAAGATCTACCTCACCTCTCCACCACCAGCTAAAAAGAGACAACAACAGCTGAATTGTCCATATACTTCTTCAATAAGGCCACATGGAACTCTAGGTAAAGTGATGACAAGCCTACAGGTAGCTCAAGTTCATACACTATCTTTCCTACACGACTCAATATCTTGTAAGGACCCACATATCGGGGACTAAGCTTCCTCTTTTTTGCTAAATCTCTTCACCCCTTCATGGGTGAGATTTTTAAATACACATAATCATCTACTTCAAATTCAAGATCTCTCCTCCTTACGCCTGCATAAGATTTCTGATAACTCTGATCTACTTTCAATCTCGCTCAAATCAACTGAACTTTCTCTATGGCTTCAAATACCATATTTGGCCCAATCAATGCGGCCTCACCTACTTCGAACCAACCAATGGGTGATCTATATCTCGTCCCATACAGAGCCTTAACTGGGGCCATCTGAATACTAGAATGGTTAGTGTTATTGTAGGCAAACTTGATCAACTACAAGTGGTCATCCCAACTACTTTTAAAATCAAGAATACATTCTCTCAACATATTCTCTAAGGTTTGAATGGTCCTATATGTCTGACCATCTGTCTGCAGGTGGAAAGGTGAACTGAGATGAACTTAGGTACTAAGATCCATCTGAAAGGCTTTCCAAAACGGAGAGGTAACTGAGTACCCCTACCTGATATGATGAACAAGGGAACTCCGTGTAATATAACCAACTCTATGATATACAACTTAACATAGTCTTAAGCTATGTAGGACATGTAAACTGGCCAGAAATGGGTTGATTTGGTCAATCTGTATACAGTAACCCAAATCGAATCATGCTGACGACGCGAATGGGGTAACCCTATCACAAAGTCTATGTTCACCTCTTCCCACTTCTAAGTGGGAATACCAAATTCTTGCAATATGCCATTGGGTCTTTGGTGTTCTATCTTAACCCATTGATAAGTTGCACACTTGGCTACAAATCCTACGATATATCTCTTTATACCATGCCACCAATAGACTTCCCGCAAATGGTGGTAAATCTTCATGGCTCCTAGATGAATGGAGTAACACGCACCATGCGCTTCGGCCCTAATCTGCTGCCTCAAATCATCAACACATGGCACACACAGTCTACTCTGGTATCTCAACACACTATCCCCCACTTTGGAGTAAACCTCTACCTTTTGGTCTTTAACTGACCCCTTCAGTTTGACCAAACTAGAATCGTTATCCTACTTCTCTTTTACTTCAGAAACTAGAGAAGATTATGAACTACTCTAAAACCAAATATTACCTTCAGCTGAGTCAACCAACCTTACATCCAATCTTGCTAACTGGTAAACTTCTCAAACTAATTCTCTCTTATCATTCTCTATATGAGCAACATTGCCCATAGACACTCTACTAAGGGTGTCTGCCACTATATTGGCCTTGCCCAAATGATATAACACATATATCATAATGCTTCAACAATTCTAACCACCTTCTCTGATAAAGATTCAACTCTCTCTAAGTGAACACATATTTCAAGATTTTGTGATCCGTAAATACATCGACATGCACCCCATAAAGATAGTGCCTCCAGATTTTCAAAGCAAACACAACAGTATCAAATTCAAGATCGTGAGTAGGGTAGTTCTTTTCGTGAGGCTTAAGCTGTCTAAAGGCACAAGCTATAACCTTACCTCTTTGCATTAAAAAACAACCCAGACCAATTCTAGAAGCATCATAATAGATAATGAATCCATCTGTGCCATCGGGTAGCGCTAAAACTAGGTCTGAAGTGAGCCGAGTATTCAATTCCTAAAAACTATTCTCATAAGAATCTGACCACTGAAACTTAACTTTCTTCTAAGATAATCTAGACATATGGGATGAAATAGATGAAAAACCCACTACAAAATATCTGTAATAGCCAACTAAACCCAAGAAAATTCTGATGTCTGATGGAGAGATAGGTCAAGGCTAGTTTACACTAGCTTTTGGTTTTTGGGGGTCAACTCTAATGCTCTCACTGGAAACAATATGACTGAGGAATGCTACTGACCTTAGCCAAAATTCACATTTGATGAATTTGAAAAACAACTAGTGATCTCTAAGAGTTTGCAACAGAATTTTAAGATGGTCTGCATGGTCATCCTCACTATGAGAGTAGACAAGAATATCATCAATAAAGACTATGACAAACATGTCCAAATAATATTTGAACACTCGATTCATCAAGTCTATGAAAGTTTTTACGGTATTTTCAACCCGAAGGACATGACTAGAAACTTGAAATGACCATAACGAGTTTTGAAAGTTGTCTTTGGAATATCACATTCCCTTACTCTAAGCTGGATGACAGCTGGATCTAAGGTCTATCTTGGAAAAGTAACTTGTATCTTGGAGTTGGTTGAATAAGTCATCAATCCTAGGAAGATGATATTTGTTTTTTATTGTGACTTTATTCAGCTGACGAAAGTCAGTGCACATTTGCAAAGAATTATCTTTCTTTTGCATGAATAGGATGGGATTGTCGAATGAAGAGACACTGATCCTTATGCAACCTTTATCTAAGAGATCTTTAAGCTACTCTTTTAACTCCTTAAGCTTGAATGGAGCCATACGATAAAGAGAAATAGAGATGGGCTGAGTATCTGGAAGGAGGTAAATATCAAATTCAATTTTCCTATCGGGAGGTACCCTTGAAAAATATTTGAGAAAAACTTTTGGAAACTCATTGACTATACGGACTAACTAAACTTTTGGAGCTCCAGACTTAATGTCTTCGACTCGAACTGGATGATAGATACACCCCTTTGATATCAAATTTCTGGCTTTAATATAAGATATAAAATAACTCTTAGGAGACACTGAATTACCTTCCCACTCAGAGACTGGCTCATCTAGAAATTGGAACTTCACCACCCGGGTGTGACAATCTATAGATTCATAGTAGGAATGGAGCCAATCCATGCCCAGAATAAGGTCAAAGTCTACCATGTCTAACTCTATTAGGTCTTCTAATATGATCTTATGAAGGACAATAATAGAACACTTTCTATAGATCTGTTTGGCAATAACTGACTTATCCACTGGGGTAGAAACTAAGAAGGGCTTAAGGAGATTTTCAGGACCTACTTCAAAACTTACTGCAACTAATGAGGTCATATATGAGAGATTTGACCCAGGGTCTAATAACACATAAACATCAAGATGAAAGACAAGAAGCATACCAGTAACAACATCTGGTGAACTCTCTTGCTCCTAATGGTATAGTAAAGCATAAAATTGATTCTAGCATTGAATGCCACCAGTATTAGATAATGCGCCCTAAGGAGAGACTGGGTGACCTAGAGGAGCTGGGGCGCTAATAGCCTGAGTCTGGGGACGAATATCCCTGTTTCCCTGCTTAGTATTAGGATATTCTTTGATTACATGATCCAACTTACCATAACCATAACAACCTTTTTATCCCAAAAAACACTCACCAAGATAATTCTTACCACACGTACCATATAGAGGATAACTATGTTTTCCACTCATACTATTCTGAGATCTGTACATAGAAGTCTTACCCCACTGCTCCTACCTAGATCTGGGGCTGGGAGCACTGGCTGAAGATGGCACTGGTATAGATGAGGGAATATGAAACTATGAATGATTTTCCCCTCCAAACTTTGTCTGGCAATCATCAAACTACCTAGTTCTAGCCTTAGACAACTAGTTGAACTTAAGGCAATACTCTTTCACTGTCATGGAGCCCTGCCTCAAGTTCACAAGCCCCTCTACCTTAGCTTCTCTCATTTCTTGCGGAAAGAAAATATCTAGAAACACATCCTGAAATACCTACCAACTCATAGGAGTTGCATCTTACCTCTACCATTCTTCCACATAACCACCCAATCATACGCTATACCCTTCAGCCTATAAGATGCCAAATCTACACTCTCTTTCTCAGTAACACACATAATCTGGATGATCTTTCCCACCTCTTCTAAGTAAAGCTGTGGGTCCTCACCTTATTTTGACCTAAATAACTCAGGAGGATTCATTCTCATAAAGTCATGAATTCTGGATGCTGTTAAATCCCCATTCTTTGAAGTAGGACTGTCACCTAATGGTTACCCTAAATATTAGCAATCACAGCTTGGGCTAACACATGAAAGGTAGCCTAAAATTTAGCATGTGATACATTCTTATTCAGAGGGTCAACAGACTGGGGTAGCTGGTTATCATTTCTGCATGCATTAGCTCGGTGAGGAGGCATATTCAACCGTCACATAAGTGCACAAGTTAAAAGTAGATAAAGACACTGTAAGAATGATATATCATAAAAGAAAGGGATAATTTCTTAAAATGTCCCATAGCCTCTTGCTCATAAATGTGGTATACTTTAAAACCATGGTCAAGACTCTACGAAACGTTGCTTGTCGATGCCCTAGGAATCTTATAAACTTAGGCTCTAATACCAAGTTTGTAACATTCCAAAAATGGGTCCTAAGACATCATACGATGCTTAAGACTACGAGTAGACTCGAGCTAACCCTGTAAGCCTTCTACTAAATCTGAAACTCATAATGGAGAAATATAAACTTAAAATTAATGCAGAAGTTTGTCTGATCTAAGATGAAATTATCTGAATATAATATCTGATATTATTATACTCAAAATTTTGGAAACCCAATAATCTGAATTATGTCTAGCAGTCTAATAAGCCTCTACTACTAACAACTAGAGGGCCACTGGGACAAGCCCTCTGCTGACTCGAACTTACTGAATCAACTACTCTAATAAGCTAAAAAATGAATAACTGGGTCCCCAAACTATGAGGAATCACCAACTATCGGGATGTAGATAGAGATGCCCAAAATCCCTCATGCTGCTTAAACTTAGCACCTGAACCTACATTATTAAACAATGTAGCCATAAACATATATGTGGACAATTACTTTTGGAATTTATTGATCATATGGGGGTGAATGCATAAGTAAAACAATATCTCAACATTATTATTAATTTGTTAAAGAATGCATGCTAAGTGTAGATGACTCACATTAGCTTGAATAACTGAAAATTAAGAATCATAATCATGAGTAGTAAAGCTTGTTGTATAAATCTAGTAAGTCATAACACTTAGTTCTAAAAGCTGTACTTGTGTTCTATCTTTAAATTATGCAGCCTAAGTGTAGAAAGGACTTACTTTTATATTTGTAAACTGAAAGCTAAAATCTAGTAGCTAATGTCTTATGTAAATAAATATCTGAATAAAGCTGTGAGCCTTTATTCTTAGTTACTAAAATCTTTTTGGTTATGATTACTCTTTTCTGTAGGGAGGTTCTTCTAACTAACATACACTATGTGAGCTATCATAGTGTCCAACGTCTAGTTCCCTTATGGGATGACACCTCTCCCCAATATGAGGTTTTCCCATAAGAGAACTAGACGTTGGACACTATGATAGCTCACATAGTATATGTTGTTTAGAAGAACCTCCCTACATAAAAGGGTAATCATAACATAAAAGCTTTTAGAAACTAAGTGTAAAGGATCACAACTTTATTCAGATATTGCTTTGCATAAGACATTAGCTACTAGATTTCAGCTTTCAGTTTATAGATATAAAAGTGAGTCCTTTCTACACTTAGGCCACATGATTTAAAGATAGAATACAAGTATAGATTTTAGAACTAAGTGTTATGACTCTCTAGATTTATACAACAAGCTTTACAACTCATGATTATGATTCTCAGTTTTTAGTTATTAAAGGTAATTTGAGTCATCTACACTTAGCATGAATTCTTTTACAAATTTATAATAATATTGAAATATTGTTTTACTTATGTATTTAACCCTTTATTCTTAGTACATTTCATAAGTACTAATCCACATATATGTCTATGTGCTACATTATATAATAATGTAGGTTCAGGTGCTCAGTTTCAACAATGTGAGTGGCTTCGAGCATCTCCATCTACATCCCGATAGTTGGTGAGTCCTCATAGTTTGGGGACCCAATTATTAAATTTTTCAGCTTATTAGAGTAGTTCATTCAGTATTTTCTGTCAGTTCGAGTCAGCGAGGGGCTTGTCCCAGTTGCTCTCTAGTTGTTAGTAGTAGAGGCTTGTTAGATTACTAGACATAATTCAAATTTCCAATATTGATTTTCTAGAATTTTGAGTCTAATAATTTTAGATATTATATTTAGATACCTTCAGCTTAGATCAGACAGAGTTCTGCATTAATTTTATGTTTTTATTTCTCTATTATGAGTTTCAAATTTAGTAGAAGACTTAAAGGGTTAGCTTGAGGCTAATCGTAGTCTTGAGAACCGTGTGATATCTAGGGACCCATTTTAGGGTGTTATAGGATCATACACCATTTTTGAGTTTAGTCTACTTTTAGTCTAAATGATCTTTCATGTGTAAAGTATATCCCTTGATCTCTATTTTAAGCCTTGTAGCCTATTTTTCTTGTTTTCACCATTCAACTTCCCATTGATTTTATAGTTTACCTATTTTGGCCTAGGTTTTCCTTACATATTATGCACCTCAACATAGACAAAATGCCTAAGTTGAGGGCGGCTATTATAGGGGTTTGTAGTGTAAACTAGGTATGAAGAAGGGTAAAATAAGAGAAAGAATTAGTAGGGATGGGTGTGGTAGAAAAAGAAAATGAAAAAGAAAAGTAAAAATTTTGAAAAATAAAGAATAAATAAACCACACCCAACTTGAATGTGCATAAAATAATAAAACGGAGAAATAAGGGTGGAATAAAAAAGAAATTGGCTAGTAAGTGAGACCCCAAAGTTAGTGTAGGGCCAAGGAGTCTTAGTCACTTTATATTTCTATATGTATCATACCAGCCCCTAAGGCTACATTACATGCCAAGAAAAGTCCTATAGTGATCCTACCTTGACTATCTGAATGTTAAGGTAAAGAAAATAAGGGTAAGCCTATGGTATTTGACATGCATTGACTGAAACTTCTTTGTCGAGTGTGTGTCTCATGAATGTCCCTACATTGAAATGCATGATTTCATATAGGTGAGTGGGACATCTTGGTTGTGAGAGCACTTGAGTCATATTGCTAGCTATTTTTTTGTTCGGGCAGTGTAATTTGTATATATGAGTGGTTGTCTATTGCTAATGTAATTGTCATATCTTAATCCCTTTGTGTCATATTGTTATGCTTCATATTCATACATAGTTAGTTTTGAAAAGCAAGATTGGATGGGATGATGTGATTGAACTTAATATGATGACTGACTGCCTTGAATAACTTAGTTTCTCCTAGTTAAGCGTAATTTTATTTTTGTTGTGTTTTGTTGCCTGAGGACATGCAAATATTCTAAGTTGAGGGTGTTGACATGCTATATAAATATAGCACTTTCGATGCTTAAATGAGGAAAATATGCAAGTTTCTGAGGCCTTTTTGTTAGATATGATTTGTTTTGAGTATGTTTTGCAGAAAATCATATTTTGGATGCTAAGTTCGTGAAAAAGGTGAAAAGTGGTATTTTGGACACTTTTTGGAGCAATTATGGATATTCAAAATATTTTCCATCTTGTTCATGATCAAACCATGTTCGAAAAGTGAAAAAGAACTAAAAAGATGACTCTCAACACCTACCAAGGCAACCTACATAATATATGTAGGATCTACGGACTACAGATGGACAAAGAAGGTGCAAGAGGTCGAAATCCCATGAGTCAAGCTACAGGAATTATACTTGTACTCTGAACTGTGCCTTGGGCTAGATCGCAGGTACTACTTGCTCCTATTCCAGACCACAGGTATAGAGAGCAGGTGGCCACCGACCCAGCTTTCTCCTAGTTCATTTGGGCTTTACTTTTAGGGTCTCCTCTCATACTATAAATACTCTTTATGTACTTTTTCATCAAATTTACACACTTTTGATACTCAAAAATATATTTTGATTCCAAGATCCATCTTTGTTCTTGGGATTATCTTGTATTGAATTGATTGATTATTCAGTTACGATTGTAGTTTTTTATTCATCTTATCATTATGATTTCATCTATTCTTTCAAATATGAATGTTATTGATTTCTTTGCAATCATGAACGGCTAAAAACCATAGCTAGGGTTGTGCAAACCTTGGTGAATTGATGAAGTAAGGGAAGTGTGATTGTTTATCTAAGCCAATACCCATGGAATGCATTACTTTATATTCATTATGATTGATTTCTTAATGGGTGCACAAATTAGGATCCCTCCTAGATATTGGTACTTACTCCAAAAGAGGAGTACTGACTAGGAAGAGATAAAGACAGTCGTAATTTGGAGTTTAACTAGAGATCCATGCTTCAAGGTTCTATCTACGTAAGATAGTTAGGTTTCATCTAATAACTTGAGATGCAAAAGGTAATAGTTAATTGGAATCAAGATAAGGGTTAGTAGTACGACACCCTGAAACTTAAAAAGTAAACGGTGAAATCCTTCTACTCATTTGAAAGACTGTAGAAGGTACATAACTTATCAATTCTGCATACAAGGTATTGAGTTAGTTCAACAACATATGATAAGTCTACGAATTTGAGAAACCTAGGGGAATGAAATACCTAGTGTTCTCCTATACTGATTACAACCAAGTTAATACAGTCTTTTTTCTCTCGATTACTGCAAACAAATCCCCTATTTACTTTTTCTTTTTTTCCCATTGACTACAATTGCTGACATCTGCAAAACCAAGTAGTTGGGTTACTATATTTTGACAACAACCATATCATCATAAAAAAAGGAGGTGTTGCTTGGACGTAATCATGGGTATACAGAAATTATCCAGTCACGGTGTCTCAAAAAGTTACTTTAGTTATCTTTGTATGACTGATTTTAATGTCATTCTCAGCATAGATCGTCTCCACTCGTGCTATGCCTCAGTTGATTATAGAAATAGACTTGTTCAGTTCCAGTTTTCTAATAAGCTCATTATTGAATGGAGAGGTAGTACTTCAGTTCCTAAAAGTCAGTTTGTTTCCTATCTTAAGGAAAGAAGGATGATATCCAACAGATGTATTTACTATCTCTTCCAAGTTAAGGACTCAAATTCTAAAACTCCAAGTCTTAAGTCAGTTCTAGTAGTGAATGAGTTTATAGGAGCGTTCCCTGAAAATCTTCCCAGAGTTTCTCCCAAAAGAGAAATTGGAATATATCTCATTCCAGATATCCAGCCTATCTCAATTCCACCTTACAGAATGTCTCTAGCTGAGCCTAAGAATTAAAGGTGTAGTTGAAAGATCTTTTAGATAAGGGTTTCATAAGGCCTAGCATTTCTCCATGGGGCGCTCCATTTCTATTCGTGCATAATAAATATGGTTCCCTCATTATGTGTATTGACTACCATCAATTGAACAAAGTCTCTATCAAGAATAAGTATCCTCTCCCCTGGATTGATGACTTTTTCAACCAACTTCAGGTTGCAAGTTATTTATCTAAGATAGACCCCAGATCTGGCTATCATCATCTCAAAGTTAAATAATGTGAAATTCTAAAGACAACTTTAAGAACTTGGTATGGTCACTTTGAATTTCTAGTTATGTATTTTGGACTAATGAAACCGCTACAACTTTTATGGACTTAATGAATAGGGTGTTCAGGTAGTACTTGGGCATATTTATTATAGTTTTCATAGATGACATCCTCGTCTATTCCCATAGTGAAAATGATCATCCAGACCATTTGAGGATTGTAGTGCAGACCCTTAAGGATAACAAGTTATTCGCTAAGTTCAGTAAGTGTGAATTCTTTTTGAGATCAGTATCTTTCCTTATTCACATTATTTCTGATGATAGCATTTGAGTTGATCCTCAAAAGATCAAAGTAGAGAGAAACCGACCTAGACCTATCTCCCCCTCAGATATTAAGAGTTTCTTGGGTTTAGTTGGTTACTATAGATGGTTTGTAGAAGGGTTTTCTTCTATTGCTTTTACCACATCTAGGTTGATGCAGAAGAAAGTCAAATTTAAGTGGTCAAATTCCTGCAAAAAGAGTTATCAGGAGTTAAAGACTCGACTTACTTTCGCTCCAGCATTAACATAGCCAGATGGCACAGATGGGTTTGTAGTTTATTGTAATGCTTTAAGAGTTGGTATTGGTTGTGTGTTGATGTAGAGAGGTAGGGCCATAGCCTATGCCTCTAGATAGCTTAAACCCCATGATAAAAATTACCTGACCCATGACCTTGAGTTAGCAGTAGTTGCTTTTACCTTAAAGATTTAGAGGAATTACCTGTATGGGGTTGATGTTGATGGGTTCATAGATCATAAGAGTCTACTGTATGTGTTAATGTAGAAAGATCTAACTCTTCGTCAGAGAAGGTGTCCTGAATTATTGAAGGACTATGATATGAGTGTGTTGTATCACCAAGGTAACGCCAATGTAGTGGTTTATTCCTTTAGTATATTGTCTATATAAAGTGTTGCATATGTTGAGGGTGATAAAAAGAAGTTAGTCGGTGAGGTTCATCATTTTGCTAGGGTAGGTGTTTGGTTGGTTGATTTGACTGAAGGTAGTATATGGGTTCAGAATAGTTCAGAATCTTCATTAGTTGCCAAAGTAAAGGAAAAGAAAGACATGGACCTTATTTTGGTCAAGTTAAAGTAGAGATTCAGGTATCAGAAGTTTGAGGTTTACTCATAAGAGGGAGATTGTGTGCTTCGTTGTCAAGGCAGGTTATGTGTTCTGAGTATGGATAGTCTGAGGCAACATATATTAGTAGAGGTGCATGGTACGCAATACTATATTCACCCAGGAGCCTCTAAGATGTACCAAAAATTTTGAGAAATCTATTGGTGGAGTGGTATAAAGAAAGATATTGTATAATTTATGGCTAAATTTTTAAATTGTCACAAGGTTAAGGTTGAGCACCAAAGGCCTAGTGGTACACTTCTGGAGTTCAGCATCCATACTTGGAAGTGGGTAGTGGTGAATATGAATTTTGTGATAGGGTTACCTCATACGTGTCTGATTTGATTTGGGTCATTCTAGATAGAATAACTAATTTAACCCATTTCTTGCTAGTTCATACTTGATATTTAGAGGATTATTTACTAGACTCTATTTCATGGAGTTGGTAAAGTTGCATGGGTTTCCATTGACCATTATTTTTGATAGAGGTACCCAGTTTACCTCTCATTTTTGGAAGACTTTTCAGAAGGGTCTTGGTACTCAAGTCCATCTCAGTATAGATTTTTATCCTCAGATAGATGGTCACGTAAGGTAGACTATTTAGACTTTAAAAGATATGTTGAGGACATTTTTTATCAACTTTAAGGGTAGTTGGGATGACTACTTACGTTTGATTGAGTTTGCTTACAACAACAGCTATCACTTCAGTATTCAGATGGCTCTGTTTGAGGCTCCTATGGGAGGAGGTGTAGATCCCCTATTGGTTGGTTTGAAGTAGGTAAGGCTACTGTGATATGGCTATATTTGTATTTGAGGCAATTGAGAAGTTCAGTTGATTCAAGAAAGGTTAAAGATAGCCCAATATCGTTAGAAGTCCTATGTAGATATGAGGAGAAGAGATCTAGAGTTTTATATTGGTGACTTAGTTTATTTGAAGATTTCTACCATGAAAGGGGTGAAGAGATTTGGCAAGAAAGGGAAGTCCCCTCTATGTTGGCCCATATAGAATTTTGAGTTATTTTAGAAAGATAGCTTATAAGTTGGCGTTGCCTGCAAATTTAGCATCAGTGCATCCAGTGTTTCATGTTTCTTTGCAAAAGAAATTTATTGGTGACTCGGCTTCTTTTGTTCCTTTAGAGAGTGTGGATGTGAAAGATAGTCTATCATATGAAGAGGTCCCAGTTGAGATCCTTGACCGTCATATTCGTAGGTTGAGGAATAAAGAAGTTCCTTTGGTTAAGGTTTTATGGTGAAATTAGTCCATTGAGAGGGCTATTTAGGAAGAAGAAACAGATATGCCAACCAAGTATCCTCATCCTTTCTCCATAAATTCAGATTAAGTTTGAGGTAATGGTTCTCCCTTAAGTGATTCTCTTATTTTTATCTAAGCTATATAACCATCCTCATGTCATTGCATGTATTCATTAATTCAGTTTAGTCCATATATCATGTTTTAGACTTAGTTATTTAATCATAATTCAGCTCATAAGTGTTTAGTATACGATCTCAAATTTCTTGGTATCTCAACTTAATTAGTTTTATTTGGGGACGAATAATCCCAAGAGATATTGTAATGCCCGCAAGATTCTAGACATGTTATAGCTCTTAGTTACATGTTAAAAGTGGTACAAGTCATTATTTTACACCAAGTATAATAGACTTAACAATTTTAAAGACCCCAAGAATTTTGGATTTCATTATCAGCCTTCCCAAGTCCAAATCATCGATTTATGGGTTGAAATATGTTTAGGTATGTTAAAAGGGTTATTCGGGAGAATTTTGGAATTTTTGGAAGAGTTTCAGAGTGATTTTAACCCTCAGAGGCAGTAAGCCTCTGCGATATTAGCGTGCCACAAAGGTTAGCCTCCATGATAACCTCTATGACACTAAGGCTGGACCTCCACGATAAACTCCGTGAGATATAGGTTAGTTTTCGCGATAACCTCTGTGACATGGAGGTTGTATTTCCTGCTTTCTTAATTAAAAATCCAAGGGGAATTTCAATCTTTCCCCCTCACCCTAAACATCCAAATGACGAATTAAAACTCTAAAAAGGGCATCAATTGCCCATTACCCATCAGTTTTCAGTCGTAGAAACCCTTCCCCTTTCTCAAAAGCAAAAATTCAAGTTTCTTCTCAAGGATTCAAGCATACAAAATTCCAATTCCAAGCTTCTTCTCCAAAAATTCAAGTAATTAAGGTATGTAGGATATTCATCAATGGATTCCTTCCATCCATTGAGTCCCAAAAAACCTTGTTTTAAGTATAAACTCTTTTCCCTCTTTTCATGAAATTGCTATGTTAAAGTATGAATTTACTTAATTTTCTCATAGTAGTTTACAATTCTAGCCATGTCAATATTGTTACCTATACAAATTATGTTCTTATATGCTTTAAATTTCAGTCGCTCATGTCATGTTCAGTTAACCCTATGTTAAATTATCAGATTATGAATTTAACCATGAAAGCATGTTGTCCTTACGAGTTTAATATATTCCTATACTTATAATCGTGGTTTCAACAGCTAGTGATTTATTCTATGCTTTGGATCTCTGAATTATGAACTCCCTTACAGTGTTTTTAAATGATATCATTGTGTTTAAAGTGTCATTTAGTACTGGTGGGTTATGAACATCCGATACCTATATGTCTATATATGTGTCAATTTGACAAGTTCCAGTCAGTCATATCATGGTTTTATCATTATATTCAGATGATCATATCCATGTTGAGAAATTATTAGTTACGAGTTCAGTTATCTCAAAACTAGTATCAGTGTCAATTTAGTTGGGGGTAGAATTTTTCACTAAGTGAACCCAAGGATGGGGGATCACCTACCAGTTGAGGGTGTGACCTTTAGTAGCTATCCTTGAGTTCCATAAATACTCAATAAACATAGGTTTTTAGAGTTTTTCCTACTCCTGAGGGTTGACACTCTTTTAGGGGCACCTTTAAGTATAGGGTGACACCTGATCTGAGGTGATTTTATGCACTTTGGCCTAATTATTTTAGCTTATTTCGCCTTGTTTTGAGAGAAATTCATGTGCTTAATGTGTTGATATTGATATAAATAAGTATTTAAGTATCCAAGTATGTGATTACAATGTCCAACATATTTTTCAAACAAGTTTGTATTTAATTAAGTAATTTAGAGTTCAACCCGGAAAACTAGTTTTACTAGTTTGAGCTAGGCATGTGTCTAGTTGATTTTGGTGGATTCTAATATATTTAATTTGTTCCAAATATTTTAACTGTGCAATTATGAGTGGAATAACTTGTTTGTAACGTGAAAAGTTTAATTTAATTAAGTCAAGAGTCGGAATAATAAATGAAAGATCATTGCGAATTTGCCTTATCTTAGCTCTAGCTTTGATTTTTCGTTGAGAATATTGTGTTTTTTTAATCTTTAATATGTGGTGTATGATATTGTAGGAGGCTTGGTGAACTAAATACGGTGATATATTGATGATAAAAAAGGTCGAAATTCATTGAAAATACACTACAAAAAGTATAGGAAAAGGATAGGACGTTCTATACTTGACCAAATTTTTCAATGATAATTCCAATACACCGATGCGGACTCGATGCATCGCATCGATGTGTTCACACATTGAAAATTAAAGTGCGCTGATACAGCACCTTGTCTCATTTTAAATATAATTGGCGTACCAATTTAAGCCGATTGATGGGCCTTGATCCATGTGCAAGATTAAATTACTCTCATATCAATTAGGAGTCAAATATTATATATATATGGATTGGACACCTGCCAGGGGATACAACATTATTAATTTTTGTCACAATTGTTGGAGAAGAACATTATTGCTGGGACACGTTAGTGTGGACGAAATTAATTTAGTGGACACGGTTTGAAGAAAATTGAGGAGTCTGCTACACGATTTATTCAGTTTTTAATTTTTAATTAGCTTTTAATTTTTCATATCCTATATTTAATTAATTAGATCATGATTATGAATATTATTAGCTAAAAATCCTCTTTTCGTGGTTAAAGTCAAGAACATGAGTACTATTATTTTGGATTAATTTTGATTAATTTTTCTTATCATATTTGGTTGTTTGTTTATTCTTGTTTTAATTATTTTATGAATTGATCACTCATAAAATACATATATTGACGACCTTTTGATTTCGGGAGAGGGAATAGGGATATAGAACATGGGAATAAACAAAGTTTGGGTTTTTATTCTTTTATAAAATAAAGAATTTAACTTAGTGTCAAGGACAGAGATGTACTTAGATGCCTTGCTTGATTCATACATAGGATGATAGCTTTAATTCACTTAATTGGATTATTACATCCCAGCTCAAGGATGTAGTTGTAATGTCCATATTAGGTAAAATATTAGAGGTTGGGAAACCATGATCATGCAATTAACCCTACAAATCATTAACTAAGATAAGCAAGATAACGAAGGAAATTCAATAACATAGTATAATTGTTCGAAGTGCTTTAACCTGGGCTTTAGTCCACTGATTGTCCCAAGACTTTTATTTTTACGCATTATTTCTTTTATTTTATTTTTAATTTACAAAATTACAAAATCTCTTTTTATTTACTTTTTCTCAATTGTTAAGCTAGAATTGGATAGTTGGCAAACGCAAGTCCCTGAGAGATCGATACTTGGGCTTTTTTGAAGCCACATTACTACTTGGTGGACCACGTACACTTGCATGTGCCCTTGGACCCTGTCAAGTTTTTGGCGCCATTGCCAGGGACTTTTAACTAGGCAACTATCTTAGTTTTTGTTTTTCTACATTGAGTTATAAATAGTTTTTATTTTACTTTATTTTCCTTTATTTTTATTTTTCTTACACTCTTATTGAGATGTCAGCCTAGGATACATGGTTTTCGAGTGATGACGATTCTATATGGTGTATGGTTTGTAGCCATAGTGGTCATTCTGAAGTTATGTGTGCTGTCAATCCTGATTCGGTAATGTTTGTGGGTTATACTGAAAGGAAAAATTATATAAACAACTACAATCAAAATGTGTAGAATCAACCACAATCATGGAATAACCACCAGCTGCATTTTCAACAAGCCCAACCAAATCAGTCAACTATCAATATGGAAGAGATGCTGAAACAAATTTTAGCATCTCAAGTACAGTTGTTGGAAGACATGAAGAACTATCGGGAGGCTGCAGAGAAATTGGATAATAAGCTGAAAGTAGATGCAGAGTTGACTCCCCAACTAGTTGTAGACAAAGTTGTTGATAATTCGAGAAAGTGAGCACTCGAAAACTAAAGTTATTGAACAAGTTGAGGAGTTACCACTACCACCATATCTACCATGGCTAAGAAAAGAAAAGTGTAAGGAGGACATTAGCCAATTTGTGGAGAAAACACAAGAATCGCAGTCACCCGATTGTCATCTTTATCTTGAGATTAAAATCGAGAAGGTGAATGAGAGTGAGTGTGTAGTAGATTGTGTAAATTTTGAAGTGGGATTGGTTGGGCCTCATTCCAAGCACTTTTCTAAATTATGTTTAAATGATATCTTGTCTGTGGAATCATTTGAAATAGTGAAAGAGTGTGAAGAGGAGGAAC
This sequence comes from Capsicum annuum, assembly GCF_002878395.1. Classification (NCBI taxonomy): domain Eukaryota; kingdom Viridiplantae; phylum Streptophyta; class Magnoliopsida; order Solanales; family Solanaceae; genus Capsicum; species Capsicum annuum. The sequence goes on from NW_025862939.1 coordinate 295,973, forward strand.
AAGAATCCTATATTTTTTATTTTACACCGAATAAACAACATAAAAACACACCTCACTTGAAGGCCGAGTGATTTACGATGTATATTCCATTACTCGGTTCCTTAATTTTTTGCACCACCACCCTATGAGCGAGGCAAAAAGATGGATGCAAAGTTGGGGGTGAAATTTATATCCTCAACGTGGAGGAAAAATTTGATATGGGTCGTGCCACGATACTAAATTAGGCACTGCTTGGGAGGCAACCTAAGTTAATTAGGTATGTTTTCTTTTCAGTTTTTTAGTTTTTATTTCACGTAGTTTTTGTTTTTGGTTGAGTCACAGGTTAATTGGAAGTCTGAGTGCCGTAAACTTGAGCTTGAAGCATGGCAAAAAATGAGTGTGGGGTCCCATGGATCTCCTTTATGTGTAAAGATGCTACTAGCTAGTCCTAGAGGCCTTAGGGAGTATTTCTATTTCTTACTTTTAATTCACTTTGGGGACAAAGTAGATTTTTAAGTGTGGGGTGGGAGAATTCCCAAATTTTGGTTCAATTTAAAACTTTGGCTCAATTCAAAATTTTTAGGTTAGGAATAATTAAGATATTCTTGTTGGTGCTATTTTTTATTACATGATGCAAGTGGGTTTGTTTGTAAAAGCATGTTGATTAATGTGAATTGCTATTTTTTGATACTCTTAGGCTCAAGTTTATTACTCTTGTTCATGGTTGCTTAATTTTGAATTTATGCTATTGTTTGGTTAGGAGTCTATAATGATTCTATTGAGTTGAGAATGTGCCATGTATGTGTGAGGTATTTTGTATATTTCTTGTTGCATGTGATGTCTAAAAATTGTCCGGTGTGTGTGTGAAGCAAAGTAAAGAATGTGGATTTAGGAGATGATATAGGCATTTCTTTAATAGCCTTGTTTACACCTTCTTTTTACCTACCCTTATGCATAATCCTGTTAAACCCTATTAAGCCTTTAGCTTTTTCTTTGGAAACCTCATAAGTAGCCTAATCCCTTCTTTGATAGACCATAATTTAATCCAAAAAAGCTTCCACATGATTTAATGAAAAATTGAATTAGTAAGGAGTTTGAGAAATAAAAGGGAAAAGGTGAAATTGATACCCTAAGACAATAGTTATTGGTGTTTATATTTGATTTGTGGTGGATGGATGTGATTTAATTAATATTAGAAATATTCTCATGGTTGTAAAGAATGAGAAAATTTGAATCTTGAAGGAATAAACTATGCATCCACCAAGTGTTTGTGAAAATACTTAAAAGAGACGGGGTAAAAAAATAAAAGGTATGGGTGGATGAAAAAGTGTAATTTGGTTGTTGGAGATTGGTTTTAAATGTTTAATGTAGTGTATTAAAGCGTTTAGAGAGGTTAGCAACTATTCCCAAATAGTTTCTACCCATCTCTTAGCCTATATTACAACCCGAAAAAGTCCTAATTGATCCTAAGATTTACATTCGACTATTAGTGGAACATTACACTAAGGGAAAGCCTATGGTTCATGGTGTGTAACTTGTGAATTCTTTTTGAGAGTGAGAGAAATTTGATTCTTGTACCCATTATGTTATAAATTGCATTATTGTGAGTGATTATGGGTAACTCCCTTGTTGTGAGGGGAACTTGTTTAATGAATGTGGGTGATTTGTAGGATATCTTTGATTGATAAATATGCATGAGTTTGCCACTTGTGGAGTCAATTCTTGAGGTTAAGATGTTTTGGAGTAGAATTTTTGAGTTTTCAATTGTGTAAATAACGTGTTTTGTGTAGAAACTTGCATTCTGTGTAGTCGTTGTAGTACTAGCTTGAGTGTCTTGCATTTAATAGAAGTGTAGCATCACCTCAGATTTTTATGCTTAGAGTAAAGAGTTGTTCAAGGACAAACAAGGATTTAAGTGTGGGGTGATGATCTGAGGTGATTTTATGTACTTTGATATCATTATTCTAGCATATTTCTCCTTGTTTTGAGAGTAATTCGTGTGCTTAACGTGTTGATATTGATATAAATAAGCATTTAAGTGTCCAAGTATGTGATTATAATGTCCAACGTATTTTTCAAACAAGTTTGTATTTAATTGAGTAAATTAGAGTTCAACCCCAAAAACTAGTTTTACTAGCTTGAGCTAGGTGTGTGTCTAGCTGATTTCGATGGATTCTAATGTGTTTAATTTATTGAAAATGTTTTAAATATGTAATTATGAGTGAAATAACTTGTTTGTAATGCGCAAAGTTTAATTTGTTTAAGTGAAGAGTCGAAATAATAAATGGAAGATCATTGCGAATTTGTCTTATCTTAGCTCTTGTTTTGATTTATCGTTCAGAGTATTATGTTATATTAATCTTTAATATGTGGTGTATGATATTTTAAGAGGCTTGTTTAAATAAATACGGTGATATATTGATGATAAAAAGGCTTGAAATTCCTTGGAAATACACTATAAAAGGAATGGGCAAAGGATAGGGCGTTCTACACTTAACCACATTTTTCAATGCTAATTTCAGTACACCGATGCGGACTTGACACATCGTGTCGATATGTTCACTCATTGAAAAATAAAGTGCAAAGACACAACATGACCTTGTCCATTTTAAATATAATTGGCACTCCAATTTAAGGTGGCTGGTGGGCCTTGATCCACGTGCAAACTTACATTACTCCCATATCAATTAGAAGTAAAATATTTTATATGTATATATATATATATGATGGATTGGACACCTGCCATGGGGAGACAACATTATTAATTGTTGGTCACAATTCTTGGACAAGAACATTATTGCTGGGACACGTTACTGTGGATGAAATTAATTTGGTGGACACGGTTTGGAGAAAAACAGAAAAGGCTACTACAAGGTTTATTAGATTTTCAATTTTTAATTAGCTTTTAATTTTTCATATCATGTATTCAGTTAATTGGATCATGATTATGAATATTATTGGCTAAAACCCTCTTTTTGGGATTAAAGCCAAGAACATGAGTACTATTGTTTTGGATTAATTTCAATTAATTTTGCTTATCATAGTTGGTTGTTTGTTTATTCTTGTTTTAATTATTTTATGGATTGATCACCCATAAAATACATATATTGTTGACCTTTTGATCTAGGAAGAGGGAATAGGGAGATAGAACATGGAAACAAACAAAGTTTGAGTTTTTATTCTTTTATAAAATAAAGAATTTAACTTAGTGTCGAGGACAGAGATGTACTTAGATGCCTTGCTTGATTTATACGTAGGATGATAGCTTTAATCACTTAATTGGATTATTACATCCCCACTCAACGATGTAGTTGTAATGTCCATATTAGGTAAAAGATTAGAGGTTGGTAAACCATGTTCATGCAATTAACCCTACGAATCAACAACCAAGATAAGCAAGTTAACGAAGGAAATTCAATAACATAGTATGATTGTTCAAAGTGCTTTAACCCTGGGCTTTACTCTACTGATTGTCCCAAGACTTTTAGTTTTATGCATTATTTCTTTTATTTTATTTTTAATTTACAAAATTACAAACTCTCTTTTTGTTTACTTTTCCTCAATTGTTAAACTAGAATTGGATAGTCGGTGAACGCAAGTCCTTGAGAGATCGATACTTGGACTTTCTTGAAGCCACTTTACTAATTGGTAGACCACGTACACTTGCATGTGCGCTTAGGAACTGTCAACGCGCTAGTCCTTCGGTACCTTAGATAGTCAGATTAGTGTATCCACACAGCCAGTGTTAGTACCCATGGCAAAGTACTGACACCCTTCCAACTTCATTACCACGGGTACTAACACTGGCACTCGTGGCTGTGCGATTGGCCATTCCCCAAGGTGGGTGACGCATGGCCAATCGCACACCCTTTTTAGTGGCCCTTTGTAGTACCATGTGACGCACGACCTTTGTATGGCCATAAATTTTCGCTCGGGTATTGGATTAAGGAAAAATTGTATCTTTCGAAATATAATTCAATTATCTACAATTTGGTGGGTCTTAGGCTAAAAAATTCCACCTATGTAAGAAGTTATACACGTTCAAAGCTGACCCTTATGGAATCAAACACCAAAAATTGGCCGAATCAAAGAATCTTAGCTCACTTTGCTCTAAGTGATTCTTATGAACATTTTTCCACCTCATAAGCTCTATTCACTCTAGGCTAATGATCATGAATCATGAATTCAAATATGAATCACAGGATTAGAGTTTACACACGTAGGAATAATGGTTCAATTTCTAGCTTAGAAATAGGCGGGGTGTTATATTATCTCCCCCTTGGAATCATTAATCCTCGAATGATGGATAGGAACTTATTGAAGTCTTATAAGTAAAGAATGTTGTAAATATGATATGTTTGGTAATGAAGCATGTGCCTTAGCTGAAACTTTAAATCTTCTATCATGAAACTGATTTCTGAGTTGATTTGACTTTATTAACTATAAGGGGTTGATTCATGCTGAGAGATTAGAACACACTTGAATTGTTCATGATACAATCACATATAGAACTACAAAGTGATAAATGATGCAATGTAAACACGAATCACGAGATAACGAGACCAAGGTCATACAAGGGATAATACACTTTCTGAGCTGGAATACTTGGAAAACTGAGATCATGCGCAGAAAACTTGTGAACTGAATCATCACTAAATATCTGAATTGTAGACGTGATGCATGGACTAAACTAAATTTCACAATTTACATAGATGTGACTAAATTTCCTCATGGAATATCCATACTCATGAAACTTTGGATAGTAAGACTAGATGGAAAGAAGGAGAACCATAGGAACTTGTCTTTCTGACTGTTGAACTGTATTGCTGGCTATACGAACTGAATTATACTTAAAGCTTATACTCAACTGGTGTATTTCTTCAACACTCTTTACAAGAAGTTCTAATAACATTAGGGAGAAAAGAATTCTTGGGCATAATCTAAATAAGAAATCTGAGTAAGGAATCTTAACATAGCTGTAACTCTGAAACATGGAACATAGGCCTATGAAACCTAAGCTAGAATTGTTATGCCTTAGACAATGCAACTGTTAACTTTCAAGCTTAGCCACACTTCTCAAATACTCCCCCAACTATACTTTTTCTCTTAAATACTGCACTTTACTTGAGGCTACTTATAATCTTCACATGGCATTGATAACTCTAATACTAAAGTCTGAGCTGAACTGAATTCTCTCACTATGTTCTAGCCTACTCAATTCTACAAAGTGCACACATAAGACTGCAATACTAGTCTGAACCATGAATTCAATGCCCCAAGCATTTTCATCACTTCTCATCTCAAGAATAATTCTTCTTACCACTTCAACAACTAAATTCAACCTCTTACTAAGAATTAACTAGCGCACAGCACATTCATCCACTTATAAACTAACATGACATTAAAGATAATCTTCATAACCACATATGAACTTCTAGGCAGACAACTATAAAAACATCTTTCTCATATTCTCTAAACCTCTATCATTAAAATCTTCCATGCACTATCCTAAGAAAACACGCACAAAATTTCAACTAACCATGACATATATGAAAAGCTTAACCTCAATATTCCTTCAACCTTATAGCCTTATATAAGACAAGCATACTATAATCTTTTCCAAACATAAAATATTTACTCTCTCCTATCTAAACAATTACTCATCATCACTATCATTTCATAAGGAGAGGTCACTAAAAGGTTAGAACATGAGATCCTGAAGCATGGAAGGATACTATACGTAACTTGAAACTTAATTGAGACATGAAAAATAGACTATCAACAACATTGATTCATTACAGAGATCTAAACTGAAGACATACATGGCCAAATCTGAATTTCATTAATCATTAAGAGTGTAACATGAGTTCCTGGAACTGAACATTTTGTAAAGCATGAGTACGTGAGCCAAGAGCTGCATGACCTGAGTTAGGAGTTCATGATTTCATGGAACATAATTCATAAAGCTGAGCAAACTGGAACTCCTTATACTAGGGACTGGGAACATGCATGATTTTCTATGAAGTGCATGAATATGAGCTATGATCATAGAGCTGACTTGTAAGGCATCAGTAGATATGGTGATGACTAAAGTACGAAATAATTTGCATTGAGATAAGAATGGGTCAGTGTAACGCCCCGAAAGTGGTCCCAAGATGTCACATGGTGCTTAGGACCACAAGTGATCCCAAGCTATCCCTTCTACTGGCATAACTCATAAGCAACTGAATAAAATACATACATCTGAACAAAATAAGCAGAAAATTACTCTTTTCTAAATCTGATCAATGGAAAACTAAATTGAAATGAGTACAATTCCTCTTTTACAAACAAAACTGGAATCAAATACCTTAACTCCACTGACTGTCTATGAAGCCTCTACTAGTATTGACTTTAGGTTGCCGGGACATGACCCCTAGCTATCCCAAATTAATACGACTAAATAAATAAAAATAAAATACTACCCAAACTATATGACTGACTCGAGCCCTTGAATCAAGAGGACTCATCGCCTGCTAACTGGAAGCTGTAAACTGTCTGAATATGGTATGAGTGCTACAACTAAACTGATACCTATATTATAAGACAATGTAGCACATATGCATATATGCAGATCAGTACTTTGAGGATGTACTAAGTATATGGGGGTGAGTGCATAAGTAAAATATAATATCAATCATTATAATTTGTAAAATGATGCATGCTAAATATAAATGACTAACATAAGATGGAATATCTGAAATACTGAAATATACAGCAATAGGAAGCAAAACATACTTTATAAATCTTGTGAGCCACAATACTTTGTTCTAAAGGATGAGCTTGTATTCTCTCTTTAAGTCATACTATCTAAGTGTAGAAAGGACTCACTCTAAAATTTGAATTCTAAAAGCTGAAATCTGAAGTTACTATCTTTCTTTAAAACACAATCTGAGTAAAACTTGTAAGCCTTTACACTTAGTTTTCTAAAAGCTTTTCTATTACTTTCTCTGTTCTAAGATCTATAGACTGAAAGGAAACTCTTTAAAAACCATTCTGAAAAAGGAAATACTTTATCTCAAGATTTTAAGAATCTTAAAATCATAGCTTTCAAAACATATGCTTTTATCTTAAGGCTTCAAGCTAAAGAACTATTTTAACAGTAGGGGACATCTTTTGGGAGGTTCTTCTAACCAACATAAACCATGTGAGCTAACATAGATTCCAACGTCTT
>NW_025862939.1:306164-314564 GCF_002878395.1 Capsicum annuum
CTGAAATACCTGCAAAGAAAACAGACACACAGGTTGTGGACCAAACAAAAAGCTTATTTATTGGAAGGATGTTGATTAGATAGATAATTTTCTTACTTATTAATGACTATTTGCATTGAATCATCAAGTGACCTCCATTTTTTTAAACTGCGCATAAATAAGAATACAAGACACTTAAAGCATACCTGTATCTTTGATCTTTGCCTCCTTCAGTATTTTCCCCACAAGACAAATGTCTTCTATTAATGCCACTTTCCTGACTCCCTCGGAATTACAGCGATCAAAAGTTGTCAAATGTAAAAGAATCCGGAAAAGAAAGAAAACATCTCAGCCACTATCTTATAAATTCAGAATAGGAAGTGAAAGAGTGAGGTGTTTTCCCTGACATGTTTGTTACATGAATTATACAATGCTTCCATTCAATTTATTATTCTATCAATATAAATAGAGTACCTCAAATTCTAAATCTTTTGATGCGGAGAGAGGTTTAAGACAAAGAGATCCAATCTCCTCTTTTCTGGTTCTCTACTCTTTCAGTTTCACTCCTACGACGACAATAATAATAGTTTAACATTGAAATTTAAACAAAACAGGTCACGTACTTCATCTAAATTAAACTAACAGCCAAAAATTCTACGAAATCACACAGCCAACGGTAAAATCAAACAATCATAACAGAACCTTAAATCCCATTTTTTTTACAACTCTTAATCCCAGCACAATCCCAAAATTTCTACGAAATTACAGAAACAATAGTTCAAGGAATTACCCACGTCAAGTATAAACACAGTAATGAACTTAGCGAAATTCGTATCAACGAAAACGATGAGAAAATGAGGCAATTAGAAGAAAGCAAAAGAGAAATGCTAGAACATTTTGCTGACCTTGACAAAGAGACTGTTGTAGGGAACGATTCAAACCGAATTGAATGGAGAAGAAGATGAGTAGAACAAGAGCGGTTGAATTGATACAAACCAAACTGAAGTGTCTTTCACTTGAACCCCGATTGAAGATGTATCAAACTATTTTCAACTGATTCAACCGAATGAAGATGTATCCAACAACCAATTAAAGATTTATACAACGAAAAGAAGATGTATCCAACTATCTTGATACTGAAGAACTCACGAAGAGAAGGATAAATCCAGCTATGGAAGTCGGATGTTGAAGAAATGATGAAGATGAAGATGAAGATGAGTCAAATCTGAAGTTCGTATATAGCGATTTGGGGATTTCTAAACCCTAGCTAAAGCTGCAATACTGTTTTTATTTTTAAGTACTGTGTAAATATGTATATAATTGAAAGAAGCGGGTAAAGAAAATAATGGAGGGAAAATTCCCCGGAAATATTAGTTTTTGTCAAAAAAATAACCGTGGTAAAAATTATCTATTGCGATGGTTCTAAAAATCGTTACCACAAACTACCCTATTGCGACGGTTGTAAGCCTATTGTGATAGTTATAAATATTTTCTGTGCTAATAGCCTAGACAACTTTATGCTACGGATTTAACCGTCACAATATGGTATTTATAGTAATGATTCAAGAACTGTCGCTAAATAAGTGTTCCCATAGCCCTCATTTCTAGTAGTGAACCGTCTATTGTACAGATTGTGTATTAATTTACTATAACTATGGGAGACTCCCCTTTTACGAATTGCTGCGTTTATCCGAGTGATCCATAAACGCTGAAAATCTCTCTTTTTCCTATCCCTATCCCGATGATCAAAAACTAAAGCTCTTATTTTATGTTGAGTAATAGTTCTAGTAAACCTTGAATAAGACCCTCGAAAGCTTGATGCAAATAACGAATTTTTGTTCTACGTCTTCGAGTTATATATCCCCGTTTAATTCTGGTCATTGAATAAATTAAACTTTGACGAATAACTAATTGATTACCTTTCTTTTAGTTATTTTTTTTCCCCCTTCCTAGTCTATTAAAACAAAATGGATTTTGCCAATGCATAAAATAAAAACTTCAATGCCTTTGGCTACTCTAACCTTCCCAACCACGATTCTGTTATTCTTTTTTAATGTATTTCACTACGAAATAAGAAAGAAATAAGAAATTATATTTTTCTAGGTATCAAAAATATAGTAAATAAAAGAAATAAAAAAAAAAGAAATAGTGGGTTCCTTCGTTTCTATGGTTACTTCTTAAACGGTGAGGTCTTCTCTATACACCGGAGCCTTTACTTTATACTTTAATTTAATGTATATTTAATCAACTAATTGATGTTATTGAAAACATATATAGTTCACACACTTTGTCTCTACCCATGAATTATCCAGTAATAGGTCTTTCACAATCAGATCTACCAATACAGTAACGATATTTAATTGTGAAAGTTTGTTGGGTAGCAGATCCTCTTAGTCCGTTCTTGCCAGATTGGGAGCCTAACTAATCTTTATGTTTTATGATTTTAAATAAGATTTCCTCCGCTTAATGGATAACCATTTGTTAGCAATGGAGAATTTCTTATTATCTTAAATTCAAATGAATGGATTTACACCAACGGAAACCATAAACTTCATACACAATAGAGGGATATGATAGAGTTTTTTTTTAATAATGAATGGAGTTTCGTTTTCCATCCTGTCCCATTCACCGATACTGATCATTAATACTGTAAAAAGTGTTTTCTTTCTTTTGTACCAGCTCATAATCTAAACGAGTCGCACATACACCCTAGTACATGTTCCTAACGCTGAGGGCACCCCTGAAGAGCGGAGAATTTTGTGACGTTTCTGATTGGCTGTCTTGTATTTCTAATAAGTTGTTTAATAGTTGGCATGTTGAATCATATACATAATATGATTGGATGGTTTAGATTGATCCTAACCAAATGATGATGAATTGCTTCTATTTAATAGAATATTCAATTCAAAGATAAAATCAAAAATCTGTGATTTGCATGAAATCCATGTTATTTTCATTGAACCGCTACAAGATCAACAATTCCATAAGCTTGGGCTTCTGTTGCTGACATAAAAACATCTCTTTCTATATCTTCGGATACAACCCAGAAGGGTTTGCCCGTTCGTTGTAAATAAACCCTTGTGAGGGTTTCATGTAGTTTCAACAGTTCTTCCGCTTCCACGATTCATTCGGTTACTTGTGCCTTATAAAAATCATTAGCAGGTTGATGCATCATTACCCTGATTATATAACAAAATAAAAGTTTCTCCTATCTCGCATGGTAAAGCAAAGAGAAAAGAAAGATAAAGAATAGAAAAAAGATAGAATTGAACAACCCTGTGATTCAGCAATCCCAAAGTTTCTTTTTAATCCGATCAAATCAGGAAAAAAAAATTCATACTCTTTCATAACATAAATATTGCTAAGAACTCTACAGTATGAAAATAAAAAAAGTTTGTGATGCCGAACCGAACTCCCCATAGATAAGAGAAAATTGGAAATACCCCTTATCTCATACTACTCTCTCGATACAGAATCTAATGTTTTGAAAAAAAAACAATACAAAATTTCTCATATCGAATTCAAAGTGCCATGCTATTATTACTTAGTATTCATATGGCGAAGGCATAGTCTTCTTTTTTCTCTCAAATAAAAACATCATTGGCGCCAAGCGTGAGGGAATATTAGACGTTTGGTAATTTCTCCTCCGACCAGGATAAAGATCCTATTAAAGCGGCTAATCCCATGCATACTGTATGGACATCTGGTCGCACAAATTGCATAGTATCATAAATAGCCACCCCAGGTATTACTTAGCCCCCAGGAGAGTTTATAAACAAATACATCTCTTTGGTCTCATCCTCAATACTGAGATATACCATAAAATCAATAAGTTGATTCGAAATCTCACTAGTAAGAACTGTACATGCACCTTTTGATGCATACGGTTCAAAAAAATTGTGAATCAATGTATAGATTCCAGTTCTCTTTCTTTTTTTCAAGAAAGGTTCTTTCTAGCTTCTAACGAAAGGGCGTTTCTTCGATTTTTCAATAAAGAGGAGTTTTGACTCCTTTTTTATATTTCTATTTTCAATTTTCCAGTATAAAATTAGAAGTTATAAAAAAGGGTCATTAAACTTATCGAATTAACTTCTCATTGATGTATTATTTTATCGAGATTTAATCCAAACCACAATGGTATTTTCTTGTTCCTGAATGGGTTCGTTTCATCTTTTTAGGTTTATTCTCTACTTCGGGTAAAGATCCGCCCGATTTGGATTTGTACATATAGGACAAATGCTCCCATTACCTTTTTTTTGTATTTCTTTTTTTTTTTCAATTCACTTTATACAAGTATTTATTAGAGTTAAGATAACTTTGCTTGACAATTAGGATCTCTTTACAAAGAAAAAATATGAATAGCAATCATAGATATCTTACCAATCCAATTAGTTTTTTTTTCTAAACGAAGCCTGGATTCTTCATTTTTTTAGTCCAACCAAGACAACCATAAATTATTCTAATTGAAAGTAGTAATATGAATCCCCTCAAAAATGGATCTAATTGCCCTTCACCCTCCAAATTTTTGATAATTCAATTTATTGTTTTATCGTTCTTGGGAGAAACGGGGGATATCTTGATCGGGGTATAGAACGGGAAAATACCATATGACCCAATATATCTGACAAGTCGCACTATACGTCAACCCAAAATAGATTTGCCTCTCTAGGATCTCGGAAGGGAACTTTTGGAACATCAACAGGCATTAAATGAAAGAAAGAACTAAATACTAAATTTGACGTTAAGGTGGAAACGTAACAATTTTTTAATTGTCTTTAGAATATTCATACTAGTTCTTATTGTATTTATTTTATCCATAGATTCTAAAAATTCATAAATAAAGAAGGAATGAATAAACTCAAATTATTACGAATAGGTCTTTCTAATGATAAATAAGTATGGAATCATTCGCTCATAGAAAATGAGATCAACTCGCCCATTGTGTATTGGTACTTATCGAGTATAGAATAAATCTGATTCTCTTTATTCCTACGAATAGAATTATTCCAATATTACCACCAGAATAGAACAAAATACAACACCCTTATTCGGAAATAATTGACTGAACAAGAGTGGTCCATAGGATAGTCATATTATAGTCTTTTACAATGCAATAAAGTTGCATAGTGTCCATTTATTTTTGATATAAGGGGTATTTCTATGATTTTGCCTTGGTATCGTATTCATACCATTGTATTGAATGGTCCCGGTCGGTTGCTTTCTATTTATATAATGCATATAGCTCTGGTTGCTGGTTGGGCCGGTTCGATGGCTCTGTATGAATTAGCAGTTTTTGATCCTTCTTATCCTGTTCTTGATCCAATGTGGAGATAGGGTATGTTCGTTATACCTTTCATGACTCGTTTAGGAATAACCAATTCATGGTGCGGTTGGAGTATCACAAGGGGGACCGTATTGAATCCGGGTATTTGGAGTTATGAAGGTGTAGCGAGAGCACATTTGTGTTTTCTGGCTTATGCTTTTTGGCAGCTATCTGGCATTGGGTGTATTGGGATCTAGAAATATTTGTGATGAACGTACAGGAAAACCCTCTTTGGATTTGCCAAAGATCTTTGGAATTTATTTATTTCTCTCAAGGGTAGCTTGCTTTAGTTTTGGTGCATTCCATGTAACAGGCTTGTATGGTCCCGAAATATGGGTGTTCGATCCTTATGGACTAACGGGAAAAGTACAACCTGTAAATCCAGCATAGGGCATGGAAGGTTTTGATCCTTTTGTTCCAGGAGGAATACCCTCTCATTATATTGCAGCAAGAACATTGGGAATATTAGCGGGCCTATTCTATCTTAGCGTCCGTCCACCACAACCTCTATACAAAGGATTGTGTATTGGAAATATGGAAACCATCCTTTCCATTAGTATTGCTGCTGTTTTTTTTTTGCAGCTTTTGTTGTTGCCGGAACTATGTGGTATGGTTCGACAACTACCCCTATTGAATATTTGGGACCACTCGTTATCAATGGGATTAGGGGTACTTCCAGCAAGAAATATATCGAAGAGTTAGTGCTGCGCTAGCAGAAAATCAAATTTTATCAGAAGCCTGGTCTAAAATTTCTGAAAAATTAGTTTTTTATGATTACATCGGCAATAATCTGGCAAAAAAAGGATTATTCAGAGTAGGTTCAATGGATAACAGGGATGGAATAGTTGTTGTTGGATGGTTAGGACACCCTATCTTTAGCGATAAAGAAGGGCGTGAACTTTTTGTATATCATATGCCTACTTTTTTTGAAATATTTTTGGTCATTTTAGTAGACGGCGATGAAATTGGTAGACCCAATGTTCCTTTTAGAAGGGCAGAATCGAAGTATAGTGTTGAACAAGTAGGTGTAACTGTTGAGTTATATGGCGGTGAACTCAACGGTGTCAGTTATAGTGATCCTGCTACTATGAAAAAAATATGCTAGACATGCTCAATTGGGTGAAATTTTCAAATTAGATCGTGCTACTTTGAAATCCGATGGTGTTTTTCGTAGAAGTCCTAGAGGTTGGTTTACTTTTGGGCATGCTTCGTTTGCTTTGTTTTTCTTCTTCGGACAAATTTGGCATGGTGCTAGAACCTTATTTAGAGATGTTTTTGTTGGTATTGACTCAGATTTAGATGCTCAAGTCGAATTTGGGGCATTCCAAAAACTTGGACATCCAACTACAAAAAGACAGGCAGCCTGATACAACATTGCTTTGGTATCTTTCTTTTTCCCTTATTTTCTTTCTTTTACTTTTATTGACATTGGGTACCAGAGAAATCTTTATTTGAATCAACTTCATTTTACTCTTGTTCGTTCTTTATCTGGAAGATGATAAAAAAAAGAAAATAAAAAGAAACAAATAGGTATGAAAGCTATAATTGTAAACTGCGATCGAATCTATGGAAGCATTGGTTTATACATTTCTCTTAGTCTCGACTCTAGGGATAATTTTTTTCGCTATCTTTTTTCGAGAACCGCCTAAAGTTCCAACTAAAAAGAACTAAAAAGGTGAAATAATTTTTTATTATTTCAGTTGAAGTACTAAGCCTCCCGATATCAGGAGGCTCAGTACTTCAACTAGTCTCCATGTTCCTCGAATGGATCTCTTAGTTGTTGAGAAGGTTGCCCAAAAGCGATATATAAGGCGTACCAAGTAAAACTTACAAGTAAACCAGATATAAAGATGGCGACTAGGGTTGTTGTTTCCATTCTTATCATATTTATATAATTTCAAGACCCCAATGGCTCTATGATAGGATAGTTTATTTACAATGGAATGGTATACAAAGTCAACAAATCTCAATGAAAACAATAGGATTTATGGCTACACAAACTGTTTAGAACTGTTCTAAATTTGGTCCAAGACGAACTGTAGTAGGAGATTTATTAAAACCATTGAATTCGAAATATAGTAAAGTAGCTCCTGGGTGGGGAACTACTCCTTTGATGGATGTCGCAATGGCCTTATTTGCGGTATTTCTATCAATAATTTTGGAGATTTATAATTCTTCCGTTTTATTGGATGGAATTTCAATGAATTAGATCTATAAGAACCATGAAGTCCTTTCTTTTGAGTCCAAAATGAATCATTTAGAGCTTCGATTTATAGTACATTCTATTTTGTTTTGGTAGTTCGATCGTGGAATTTCTTTTTTTTTCTATATTTCTGGAGTATGAGTGTGTGACTTGTTATAACTGATCCTATTGATAGTACAGAGAATGAGTTTGTTATCTTGATAGAGATGATTCTACTTTGTCAGATATTTATTCTAATATTTGGAACACGAAATAGATTAAGAAATATTTGAACTATGATTCATACTTAATATTCAGACCCCGTGTCCGAGCTTCAAAAAATTTTCAAACAAAGAATTCAAATTTCTAAATCTAAAGATTCTTTTCTTTCAACCCCTATTTATATTTTGACAAAAAGCAAAACCTTTCTTTAAATTTTTAGTCATTCTATTTATTCAGGGAATAAGTGATGATTCGAGGATTCTTACTCAGAGAATCCTTGATTTGATTTAGGTTAGGTTTTTTTATTGAATCATCGTGGTTCTAGTATGAATCTGAGGTTTTAATCGATTCATAGGGTCTTAACAAGAGAATTCCTATCAATAATAAAGAAAACAAAGAATAAAAGCCATATTCCACAAAAAATAAATTCTAGAAAGAGATAGGGAAAAAGAGAATTCAAGAGGCCCATACGTATCAAAATAAAGATAAAGACAACTGCGCCAACTTGATATTTTGGTATTATCACCACAAAGAAGAGCTTTCGGATTTTCCAGAGAAGATGGGATCAAAACTTAATAACTTTAAAACTTTCTATTCCATATCCGTTACAACTAGTATTTCGGTGTTTTTGCTTGAGCTGTACGATGTGAAAGTCTCATATACGGTTCTCAGGGGGGAGTTCCGCCTATCTCAA
>NW_025862939.1:314664-332687 GCF_002878395.1 Capsicum annuum
GGGGGGAATTATGCTTACTTATTTTTTAGTACAAGTAGCTACTGGGTTTGCTGTGACTTTTTACTACCGGCCGACCGTTATTGAGGCTTTTGCTTCTGTTTAATACATAATGACTAAAGCCAACTTTGGTTGGTTAATCCGATCAGTTCATCGATGGTCGGCAAATATTATGGTCCTAATGATAATCCTGCATATTTGTGTGTATCTCACCGACAGATTTAAAAAACCTTGCGAATTAAAGGTGTGTTTCTGGCTGTATTAACCGCATCTTTTGGCGTAACTGGTTATTCCTTACCTCAGGACCAAATTGGTTATTGGGCGGTGAAAATAGTAACAGGTGTCCCTGACGCTATTCCTATTATAGGATCACCTTTGGTCGAATTATTGCACGGAAGGGCTAGTGTGGGACAATCTACTTTGACTCATTTTTATAGTTTACACACTTTTGTATTGCCACTTCTTACTGCCGTATTTATGTTGATGCAATTTCCAATGATACGTAAATAGGGTATTTCTGGGCCTTTAAAGATAGAGCACAAAAAAATATATCCTAAATATTTGTAATCAATCATTTATCACTTGGTGGAGGAATATATAGTATTTTATTGCTACAAGTATGGATTATTGAAAATAATAAGACATGGATTTGGATATTTTCCTTTAACTATTCATGTCAACTAAAAGGGGGGATTGAAGGGAATTTTGTGAAGGGATAATAGATTACGGGAGTGTGTGACTTGAATTATTGATTGGTCTGTGTAGATATATGCCTGCCACATGGGAATTCATAACCAAATATGTCTTTGTTCCAATCGTCGTGTAAGCCCTATACAGAGGATAGGCTGGTTCGCTTAAAGGGAATCTTTTCTATGATCAGGTCCAAATCATGTTGTACATGAGCAGGCTCCGTAAGGTCCAGTATAAGTGAACTAGATAAAATGGAATCAAGATTCTATTTTATCTAGCTCACTTATAAGATTTAATAGTATGTAAATGCATTTATTTCCTCTGCATTGACATGATCAATACTACTACTATCGGAGTGAAACAAGGGATCTAAAGAAGAAGAGAGGCTAGACTATATTTGTAACAAGCAAACCTTGTACGTGTATCTCCAAGCATTTTGGAGATAAATAACAATTAGAAGGTCAGAGATGACCCAGAAAGCACTTGATCATATCATGATCTGATTTGTAAGCCTACTCGGGTCTTGAGTATTTACTTGTAAGAACAAAATTCTTTGTTTTGTAATGGATAGTTGCAATTTCATAAAAAAGAATTCAATAAAAAATTTTCTTATATTGAACCATTCCTTTATCATATATGTGTATTTGTAAAGACAGGTACCATATATATATATATATATATATATATATATTTATATAGATATATGGATTCATTTGATTCTTTTTATTCTTGCTCGAGCTGGATGATTAAAAATTATCATGTCCAGTTCCCTCAGGAGATGGATCTATAAGAATTCACTATCCCAATAACCAAAAAACCTTACTTGAATGATCCTGTATTAAGAGCTAAATTGGATAAAAGTATGGGTCATAATTATTATGGAGAGCCCGCAGGGCCCAATGATCTTTTATATATTTTTCCAGTAGTAATTTTGGGTACTATTGCATGTAATGTAGGCTTAGCCGTTTTAGAACCATCAATGATTGGTGAACCGGCAGATCTATTTGTAACCCTTTTGGAAATCTTACCTAAATGGTATTTCTTTCCTGTATTTTAAATACTTCGTATAGTGCCCAATAAATTGTTGGGGGTTCTTTTAATGGTTTAGTACCTGCGAGATTATTAACAGTACCTTTTTTAGAGAATGTTAATAAATTCCAAATTTCATTTCGCCGCCAGTAGCGACGACTGTCTTTTTGATTGGTACCGCAGTCACCCTTTGGTTGGGCATTGGTGCAACATTACCTATTGATAAATCCTTAACTTTAGGTCTTTTTAAAATTTTTTATTTTTAATTGATTCAATTGTGAAATAACACGACATGTGTATCTAGGGAATAGTTTCTTCAAAGCGAATTCTCCCTAGATACGTCTAGTCAATTTAATTCTGAATTTATTTCTAATATATGATATATTAATTGTGCTAAAGATTTCAATCTATTTTGACTAAATAAGTCCAATAGATTTAAAACTCATTTTTTGCTAAATCAATTACGAAATATTTTTCTAAAGTGCCCAATATCTATTTTATATCTTCACTACGAAAAAGTTCAATTTTCATAAGATCTTCTTGGCTGTTATTCAAAAAGTCCAATAATGTATATATATTGGACATTTTGAGGCAATTATAGATCCTGGAAGGCAATTCTGATTGGTCAATAAAAATCGATTTCAATGCTATTATTTTTTATTTTTTATGAGTTTAGCCAATTTATCATTAAAGTTAAAAGGGGATAAAGGAACCATGTGTTGATTGTCCTGTAAATATAAATTATCTTCCTTCATATGTAAAAAGGGAATAAATAAATCAATTAAATTTTGGGATGCTTCATGAAGTGCTTCTTTCGGAGTTAAACTTTCGTTTGTTCATATTTCGATAAAAAGTATCTCTTGTTTTTCATTTCCATTCACGTAAGAATGAATACTATGATTCGCATTTCGAACAGGCATGAATACAACATCTATAGGATAACTTCCATCTTGAAAGTTATGCGGCATTTTTATAAGATATCCATGATTTCTCTCTATTTGTAATCCAATACAAAAATCAATTGGTTCTGTTAAACTAGCTACATGTTGTGTATTATCAACGGTTTCTACATAACGCGGCAAGATGATATCTTGAAAAGTTACTTATCCAGGACCCTTGACATAAATAGACGCGTCAGAAGTTCCATATAGATTACTTCTCAATACAATTTCTTTCAAATTCATTAAAATTTCATGTACCAATTCTTGAATGACCGTTATGGTAGAATATTCATGTGGGACTTTCTCAGATTTTACACGTGTGATACATGTTCCTTCTATTTCTCCAAGTAAAACTCTTAGCATCGGAATGCTTATTATGTCGGCTTGGCCTTTCATAAGTGGAGACAAAATAAAACGTCCATAATAAAGGCTTTTACTGTTTATTCTTGATTCAACACACTTTCTCTGTAGTGTCCGAGAAGATACTATTACTTTCTCTCGAACCATAGTACAATAATTTGATTAGATCATTGAATCTTTTATTTCTCTTGAAATTTCTTCAATGTTCAGTTCTACAAACATCTTTTTCGGAGGTCTACAACATTATGTGGCATAGGAGTTACATCCCGTATGAAAGTTAATAGTATACCACTTCGACGAATAGCTCATAATTCTGCATCTCTTCCGAGATCGGGACCTTTTATCATGACTTCTCCTCGTTGCATACCTTGATCCACTATGGTACGGATAGCATTTGCTGCTGCGGTTTGAGCAGCAAATGGTGTTCCTCTTCTCATACCTTTGAATCCAGAAGTACCAGCGGAGGACCAAGAAACTACTTGACCCCGTACATATGTAACAGTGACAATGGTATTATTGAAACTTGCTTGAACATGAGTAACTCCCTTTGGTGTTCTACGTGAACCAATACGTCCATTCCTATGCGAACTAATTTTCGGTATAACTTTTGCCATATTTTATCATCTCGTAAATACGAGTCAGAGATATATAGATATATCCATTTCATGTCAAAACAGATTCTTTATTTATACATCGGCTCTTCTGGCAAGTCTGATTATCCCTGTCTTTGTTTATGTCTCGGGTTGGAACAAATTACTATAATTCGTCCCTGCTTACGGATTAGTTGACATTTTTCACAAATTTTATGAACGGAAGCTCTTATTTTCATATTTTTCACTCCTTACCTTAATCCTTAATTTATTTCATAGAAGAAAATAAGTTTCTTGAAAATTTTCATCTCTAATTGTATTCCCCCGAAAGGAATGGTGAAGTTTAAAATCTAATCCTTTAAATCTTTGTTGTGTAGTAGATAAATTATACGCCCTTTGATTGAATCATAAGGACTTACTTCATTTTTTACTCTATCTCCTGACAGTATCTGTATAAAACTATGTCGTATCTTTCCTAAAACAGAATTGAAAATCAGATCTAAACGAATTGAGAATAGATCGTTGGGAAGCGATTCAGTAATTAAAGCTCTATGACTCCATTTTGGTTCTTAAAATTCCCTTGAGGTATCAACTAATGAGAAAGATATTAGACAACCTCATTTTTTTTCACAAATTTAACAAATAGGAAGTTTCGAATCCAATTTTGATATTATAAAGGATTACCAGATATAACATAAAATTTCTCCAGCTATTCCTTCTAGTCGATCCTCTCGGTCTGTCATTATGCCTCGAGAATTTGAAAGAATTACAATCCCCGTTACACCTAAAATTCTCGAAATTCGTTGATAATTAGAATAGATTCGTAGACCAGGTCGACTTATTCGTTTTAAATTTAAAATATTTCTATAGGGTCCTTTCCTATTCCTTCTATGTCTCAAGGTTAAAACCAAAAAATATTTGTTGTTTTCTTGATATTTTCTCATGTTTTTGATAAAACCCTCTCGTAAAAGTATTTGAATAGTATTTTCGATAATATTTGTAGATTCTATCCGAACCACCCTTTTTCGATCCATATCAGCATTTCGTATAGAAGTTATTATCTCAGCAATAGTGTCCCTGCCCAAGATGAACTAAAATTATTGGGTTCTCCAAATTTGATATAATCAACGTGTTTTTTACTTATTTATTTTTGAATATGATATGAATTATTAAAGATATATGCGTAAGACACAATCTAATAATTAATCTATTTATTTCAAATACCCTACTAGAAAAAAATCACAATTTCATTTTATAATACCTCGGGAGCTAATAAAACTATTTTAGTAAAATTTAATTCTCTCAATTCCCAGGAGATTACACCAAAAATTCGAGTTCCTTTTGGATTTCCTTCTGGATCAATAACAACCGCAGCATTGTCATTATATCGTATTATTATCTCGTTGTCACGTTTGAGTTCCTTACAGGTACGCATAATTACAGCTCTAACTACTTCTTATCTTTCTAGGGGCATATTTGGTACTGCTTCTTTGATCACAGCAACAATAACATCACCAATATGAGTATATCGACGATTGCTAACTCCTATGATTCGAATACACATTAATTCTTGAGCCCCGCTATTATCTTCTATATTTAAATGGGTTTGAGGTTGAATCATTTTTTTAATCCATTCTTTGAATGGAAAGGGCGTAGAAAAAAAATATTTTGTCCCCAAAAAAAGAAACATGTGGTTTTGTTTCATATCTAAGAGACCTTTCTACATTTTTGTCTATTACATTACAAAATAATGAATTGAGTTCGTATAGGCATTTTGGATGCTGCTAGTGAAATAGACCTTCTTGCTATATTTTCTGTTACTCCACCCATTTCATAAAGTATTCGCTCTGGTTTAACAACAACTACCCAATATTCAGGGGATCCTTTTCCTGAACCCATACGTGTTTCTACGAGTCTTAGTGGAACTAGTTTGTCTAAAAATATATGTACCCATATTTTTCCACCACAACGTGCATTTCGTGTCATTGCTCATCGACCTACTTCTATTTGTCGAGATGTAATCCAAGCAAGTTCAAGTGCCTGAAGAGCATATTTATCGAAAGAAATATGATTACCTCAATAAGATATTCCCTTCATTCTTCCTTTATGTTGTTTACGGAATCTGGTTCTTTTGGGGTTATAGATGATGGTTGTTTCTGAATTCCATCCCTACCACAGAATCGTACGTGAGAGTTTCTTCTCATCCATCTCCTCGTGAATAAAAGGATTCCAAAAAATTCAATTTGAAGTAAGCTAGAAGATTCAATCTTAAGTTAAGATATATATGTATTTACTGAGTAATACCTTGAACGTAGGCTTCTTTGAGATTTCATTAAATCTATTAGTAATTTTTATATCTTGTTTGAATAGATAACTAAACCTTTTAGTTTTATAAATAAAAATATAAAAAATTGTATTATTATACCAAATCCTTATTTTGTCCTTTATTGTATTGTCCTACTTTTACAATTAAAAAAGTTTTCATGGGCGAATATTTACTCTTTCAATCCCTATTTCATTTGTAGGGTTAACTCATGATTTCTCAGATCTCAGAATACATGAATTAATCTCTGCTTCGTTCCACTATCCCGACCAGTGAATCATTAAGATTCCTTGTTCAATAGAATCTTTTGCATTCACAAGTTCATTCGTTCCCATCACTTCTGACTTAATGGTTAGGTCCGAATTCTCCAATGGAGCTCAGAATGAAATTGGTTCTTCAGTCAATCTTCTCAGTCTTTATTGGCTCGAAGCTTTTGATAGTTTGTTCTATTTCTATATTTCTATAAAGAAGATTCTTTTTACTATGGTATGAATGCATATTGATGCTTTATTACACTGCCTTTCATGAGATTACTCATAGACCTTACATATTGGAATTTTATATCATTGCTATTCTTTTTCTCTCTTTCTCTCATCCTTCCATTTATCCATATCTTTTTCTTTATTTTACTTTACAACTTAGAATCAGATTTTGTTTTTTTGTTTATGCAAAAGATTTCAGTTGCTATAAAGATATGACCTATATATCATATCTTGACTATTTTTTTAGATCCAGATAATGCGAAGTGATGGGTTGGTAATTAGTTCTATAGTTTTTAGTTCATACTATGTGGGCTGATCTTTTTAATGCTAACCCTAAAAAAACCAATGAGTCACACACTAAGCATAGTAATTATATCAAATGGTCAATCGAATTTTTATTCAACATTATAGAATTCAGAATTAGAAATGTTCCCCTTGATTGATTAGAAAAATAATGAATTGGTCTTTTTTTGTTCAATCATTAGATAGAAGGGATAGAAAAGTAGTAAAATTATTCCTCGTCTAGAAATATCCAAATTTTGATGCCCAATACTCCATAGATAGTTCGAATTGTATAAGAGCAATAATCAATTTTAGCTCGAATCGTTTGTAGGGGAACCCTACCATCTCTAATCCATTCGACACGTGCAATTTCTTTTCTATCGATACGCCCTGCAATTTGTATTTGAATTCCATTTGTATCTGCTTGTTCTGTTAATTCAATAGCCTTCTTCATTGCTTTTCAAAATGAAACTCTATTCTTTAATTGTCCAGCTATAAATTCTGCAAGAATATTAGGGTTTCTGTATGGTTTTGCAAGTCTTGTCACAGCAATGTTCAGCTTTTGATTTACACAATTAAATTCTTTTTGTAAGGTCATTTTTAATTCTTCGATTCCGTGCGGTCGAATTTCTATTAATGATTTTGAGAATCCCATAAAGATTATGACCTGGATCAAATCGATTCTTTTTTGAATCTCTATACGTGCAATTCCTTCGACACTAGAGGACGTTCTCATATTCTTTTGTACATAATTCTTGATACAATATCTTATTTTTTTTTATCTTCTTGTAAATCTTCAGAATAATTTTTTGGTTTTGAAAACCAAAGAGAATGATGACCTTGGGTTGTACCTAGTCTGAAACCAAGTGGATTTATTTTTTGTTCCATAATCCCCTACTATTATACATATCATGATACATCATAGCTGTAGAGTTTTTTTTCTCATCTTATTTTTTTTAACGAATACATCTCGACATATTCTTTATCTAAAGATATATCTTTCTTTATAATAGTTATATGACAGGTCAATCTTTTTATCGAAAAACTACGTCCTCTAGCTCGAGGTTTCAATTTCTTCACTGTAGTACCTCCATTGATTTCGGCTTTACTAATGACTAAATTAGTTTCGCTGGAACCCATATTGTAACTAGCATTTGCTGCTGCAGAATAAACCAATTTAAAAATGGGATAACATGCTTGATAGGGCATGAATTCTAGCATCATAAGCGTTTCCTCTTAGGAACGTCTGCGGATTTGATCAATTACTCTCCGTTCTTTGTCAGCAGACGTAGATATATTTTGACCTAAAGCATATACTTCCATTTTTTCTACTTTAGCATAAGTTTTGTCTCCTACTACTAAATCATAAGCATCTAGATTTTTTTATTAATATTAACGTTAACGCCGAGATCTATTTTTGCTTATTGCATGTCCTCTAAAATATAATGTAGGTGCAAATTCTTCCAATTTGTGGCCTACCATACTATCCGTTATATAAAATGGAAAATGCTCTTTTTGATTATGGATATGACCAATCATTGTGGGTATAATGGTAGATTCCCGGGACCATTTGTGCAATCTACTTAATGAAATCTACAATCTCCTTAATATAGATATATAATCTAGATAGAAATTAATCTTTGATCTAGAATCAAAGAAAGATAATAAATGGATCTTATGTTGTGACTTGGAAGAAAGAATTATCTATAGAGGAAAGGAATAACAATTTATTCCTATAATTTTCCCTATAGAAAATCTAGTAACAAGAAGATTTAATCGGAAATATCGACAAATTCTTGTGTAGTCCTACACAAAAAAATGAAATAAAAAAAATCAACTGCGCCAATTTCATCTCTATCAAATTTTAATACTAGAATAATGGATATAGTCATGATTCAATGGGTCAGGTCCACTTCCTTTTTCTTTTGTTGATTTCTAACCTTTCGAATGGATTTCGTTGGTATAATGGAAAATAGGAATATTCGATGGGTGATTCAAGAAGTGACTTTTTATTATTCTGAAATTCATAATAATAAAAATTGACTAAAAAAATGTTCAACTTTATAACTAAGTATAATGATAATGTATTATCCAGTTAGTTACTTTTTTTTATTACAAATCAAAATACAATTCTCCCCTTAAATATGAATACTACATTGGAGTTTTACAAAGCCCCTTAACGGATTTGAACCGATGACTTACGCCTTACCATGGCGTTACTCTACCACTGAGTTAAAAGGGCATTTTTTATTTCATTCTAGAATTATTCACTATGTGGATGAAATATCTATATGTACATATATTATAAACATAAGTATATATGCATTAAATAAGTACAGTAGATACATAGTGTCTAACTTTTGTGCTGTTAGGGTTGCATTGTCATATCACGGAAGAAAAGGCCAGCCCGTAGTGGCGCATCATTCCCTATTTGATACCAGGTACAACGAATACCAACATGCCAACTTGGGAACCTCAAAAATCACACTGAATACTTTGACAGTCTTTGTCACTATATTCCCCAACTTCAACATGTCCCTCTCCGATCCATATCTAACGAAGGCGTTGAAGATTCACGTCCAGATTCTCGAAGCCCCACAAGTCAGAGATGCCATCCAGGAAACTCTCCACTTCCAGGTGGCTTGGCGAGTTTAGAATCATGCTATGGATCTATCCCTTCCAGGTGGCGATGATGCTTTGCTCTTGAACATAGATGCCGCCAATGGAATTACTCAGTGTATTTAGATCCCAAGGATGATCCCCAGAGATGAACTTGTGAAAGTAATCCCAGACTTATGGGTCAGAAACTATGAAAAGTTGAGAGACCATCCTCAACCTCTCCAGTCTACGGAGCCAACCTTTGCTAGAAGGAGTGATAATACCGTCACAATCAGTTTCAACTACCCACACCTAAAAAATCCACCCAAAACCATGTAATCCCAAAGCAATAAAATCCTATGCCAACACGACATGTTAATATAGACCATGATTTTGATGCGTTGTTAATCTCGAAGCCATAAAATCCTATGCCAACAGGGCATGTTAATTCTCGTGTAGCATGTGAAATCTACACAAGCTTGAATTTAGACCATAGAGGTCCCTAAACTCAAGGACGAGTTGAAACTATTTTGATCGACTAAGTTTTAGTGGACGTTGTAAAGTGTGTCAGTTTTCTTCGACCATAACTCTCTGTATATGTCGAATTAGGGAACCTACTATGTGTCAAATGATAGGTATTCGAGTTATCTTTCCAATGATATCAAGTTGGCTAAAATCCGACACCCGAGCAAGAAGTTATGGCTTTTCAAAGTGATAAGCGACGGCTAATCAATCGTCCATGGCCACTAGAAAGCATAGGCAATAGCCTAGGCGGCACCTATGTGAACATAGGCGATAGCCTAGGTGGCGCCTATGTGAAAATAGACGATAGCCTAGGCGGCGCCTATGTGAAGATAGGCGATGGGATGGGCGGCGCCTATGTAAGGAATTCTAGTGATTTAAACACTCCGTGTTGAGGACAAAGTGGTCCTTTTCCACCCTTACTTAGCCCTAAAACATGAGATTTAGTTCTAAGGACCCCAAAATACATATTCTTTCATCAAAAGTGCTCAAGATTCTCCTTAGGGTTTCAAAATAAAAACCCAAGCTACTCAAGATTCAACCGTGGGTTTTAAAAACTAATTGCATATTTGGAATACTCTCAACGTAGGCTTCAAGAAGTACCTAATATTCATAGTAATCGAGGTACGTGGGGTTATCCAAAAATCTCATGGGTGTAGTTTTATGAACATGCATGCTTTTAAATGGGGGTTTTCAATCAAATGCTAATATCTTGCTTTCAATATGATTTATAAGTCATTTTCTTTATGTCATGGGAATTGTTTGCCTATATACTTTAATGGTTGAAACCATGCATATGTGATTTGAGATTTTCCATAGAAGTTGATAAATATGAATGATAAATTGTTGTCAAATTCCCACGATAATGTTTCGATACTCCATATTATATTGTGATCAACAAAAGAGAGCATGACTTTAAAATAAATATTGTTCACCACTTGTAAATGATGAAGCACCTTGGTTTTTACATGATTATGCATATGTGGATGTGATATTGATGACTTGCAAGTCGGGTGTGACGATACCCTACAAAATACGATATGTGATTGAATAAGATAAAATTTGAATGCATTGATTTTACATGAGAAAGGTGGATGCCCAAATAAGGCATTTGAGACACAAGCGACTCATCACTGGAAGAGCGTGTTTGCTGACACGGAATATCGGTACCATGCTTTATGGTCTTGCGTACCTGATATTATATTATCCTAAATTGGGATTATAGTTAGGAGCCATGCTTTGTGGTCTTGTGCACTACCATATTTGATTTGGGTCGAGACACTATGCTTTGTGGTCTTGTGTGTCTCTCCCTCACTTATACTCTAATATCAGAGGCAATCGAGGTTTGACAGTTGGTGTAAATTATGTAGGGTATTCCACCTAGCTCAATTGCATTTCATTATTGTTGAGAAAAACTATTGCATTACACCCATGTGCTTTCAAATGATTTGATACGAAATTGCTTTATAATGGCTCTCAATTATACTTTGTAAAAATATTATGTTTTATTTTGATATCTCTGCATGCCAGTACTTTTGTGCTGACCCTCTCTCCTCTCTAAACTCTCAGGTTCAGAGGCCCAGTCTAGGGGTCAAGAGAATTAGTAGAACTTGACAAGTAGTGAGCCTTCTATGTTTTGGAAGGTCTTAAGTCCTGCAGTCCTTTTATCTTATATTCAGTTTTTGGGTCTATTGGGGGCCTTGTCCCAGTTTTCAGATAGTTACTTGTTTCAGTAATATAGTAGAGATTTCGTAGACGATTTTCAAAATATTGATTGAGATTATGGGACATTATTCCCCATTATTGTTTTCATATGATTCTTGACCATGTTTCTGTTATACTGTGTTTCTTCCGTATTACTTTGATCATATGAATTAGGTGCATGATTACCAGACAGATAGAGGTGTTTCGAGCCTTAAAGGTTTGAAATACTTGTCACGGCCAGCCCTGGTTCGGGTCATGACAAACTTGGTATCAAAGCACGATTTATGGTCCCAGGGTATGTGCAAAATCGTATTGGGTAGAGTCTTGTTTATGGGTGTGTAGCGCACCACACTTATAAGCAGGAGACTACTAGGTGTTTATGAAATGTTTCCCTTCTTTGTGATTTAGTTCGTACTTCAGAGTCTGAACTGTCCCCTAATCAGTGATCACTTGTGTTTCAGAAAAAACACAGTTATGCCTCCACATTGTATCGTCTATCAGAATGCTCAGGCAGATGAGGTCCGTCCCACCCATGGGATGCGGACCCGTAACAGGGCTCATGCTACAGAATTTGTCCCTACTCAGGGAGTCCCTCAAGTCCCGACCAGTCCACTACGGGCTCCACGGACTAATGCCAACCGTCACCCAACTACTCAGGGAGATATTTCAAATATAGAATTCAGACGGTCTATTCATATGCTGACGTAGTTGGTAGCCAACCAAGCTCAACGATCGAAAGATGTTGGGTCTACATCTGTTACATCTGAGGCTACTAGAGTCGGACATTTCATTAAGATGAACCCACCTAAGTTCACTGGCACCAAGGTGGAGAAAGATCCACAGGAGTTCATGGATGAGATGGAAAAGATCTTTAAGGTGATGCACATGGATGAGGTTGAAGGGGTGGAGTTAGCGACTTATCAGCTCAAGGACATTACGAGTCAGTGGTATGCTGACTGGGAAGATGAAAAAGGTGAAAGTGCTGAGCCCACAGTTTGGGGCGAATTTGTGGAAGCCTTTCTTGATCGATTCTTTCCTCTAGAGTTGATGGAAGCCAAAGTGGAAGAGTTTATGAATCTGAAGCAGGGCAGTATGAGTGTCCAGGAGTACACTTTGAAGTTTAATAAACTAGCCCGCTATGCACCAGAGTTGACTAGTAATATGAGGGCCCGAATGAGGAAATTTGCATCTGGCCTTGCTGATGACCTGGTACTTGAGTGCCAGGGGGCTATGTTGAATAAGGACTTATACTTTTCACGAATGATCGTTCATATACATCAAGTGGAAGAGAAGAAGAAAAAGATTGCTGAATCTAAAGAGAAAGACAGACAGGCGAAGAGAGCTAGATCTGTGGACCAGTACTAGAGTCAACCGCAGAGTGGTAACTAGGGTAATAAGTGATTGAAGAAGAAGAAGTTTTGGAATAATGCACAGTCAGTAGCCAGCGCCCCAGCAACCAGACCACCGACCGACAGACAAATTCAGAGTTTTTAGACTCCTCATGGGTCCAAAGCTCTAGTTACACAGTCTCAGAGAAGTGTGGCCCAGCAGCATCGTACTCATCCTCGGTGTGAGGTTTACGAAAGGAATCATCTAGGGAAGTGCTGGTTTGAGGGGAGAAACTGCTATACTTGTGGAAAAGTGGGTCACCTTCAGGGAAATTATCCTTCTGCTGGAGTAAATATGGAGGGGGGGGGAGGGCTAAGTCCCAAGCCGCCTCCACTGCTCCTTTTCCTAAGGGTGTCCCTTCAGCTGCCGAAAGTGGTCGAACCGGTTATATTCTTTGACTAACCATATTTTCACCGGTATGTTACGAATCTTTTCTCATGATGTTTATGTATTGCTTGATCTCGGGTCCACTTTATCTTATGTGACCCCTTATGTGGCTGTTGGTTTCGGGTTTGAGCCCAAAGTTATTGTAGAACCCTTCTCTGTTTCTACTCCTGTAGGTGATTCT
Organism: Capsicum annuum; assembly: GCF_002878395.1. Classification (NCBI taxonomy): domain Eukaryota; kingdom Viridiplantae; phylum Streptophyta; class Magnoliopsida; order Solanales; family Solanaceae; genus Capsicum; species Capsicum annuum. Next base: position 328,140 of record NW_025862939.1, read on the forward strand.
ATTGTTGTTAAAAGGGTATATAGAAATTGTGTCATGTCTATTCATGGTAGGAAAACTATGGCAGACCTTATAGAACTGGATATGATAGACTTTGATGCCATCCTTGGGATGGACTGGCTCCATTCGTGTTATACCACCTTGATTACAGAACCCGAAAGGTCACTTTTTCTTTCCCGAATGAGACACTAGTTGTTTGGGTAGGGAGTTCTATAGAACCTAGAGGTCACTTTATCTTTTATCTTAGAGCCCGAAAGCTTATCTCCAAAGGTTGTATGTATCATCTAATATGAGTAAAAGATTCAAAAGTTGGAAACCCTTCCTCTGCAGTCAGTCCTGTAGTGAATGAATTCCCAGAAGTCTTTTCCGAAGATCTCCCAGGGATACTCCCTGATAGGGAGATAAATTTTGGCATTGATGTGTTGCCAGACACTCATCCTATTTCTATTTCACCATATAGAATGGCTCCCACAGAACTAAAAGAGTTAAAAGAATAGCTTTCAGACCTCCTAGACAAAGGTTTTATTCGTCCTAGTGTTTCCCCATGGGGTTTACTTGTGCTCTTCGTGCGAAAGAAGGATGGGTCCATTCGGATGTGCATAGACTACCGTTAACTGAATAAGGTCACCATTAAAGATAAATATCCTCTTCCTAGGATTGACAACCTTTTTGACCAGCTTCAGGGTGCCAAGTACTTTTCAAAAATAGACCTTTGTTCGGGTTATCATCAGTTGAAAGTTGGGGAGTCAGACATACCCAAGACAGCCTTCCGAACCCAATATGGTCACTACGAATTTCTAGTCATGTCCGTCGGGTTGACTAAAGCCCCTGCAGCCTTCATGGATCTCATGAATAGAGTGTTCCATTAGTTTCTTGACTTGTTCATCATTGTATTTATTGATGATATTCTAATCTATTCTAAGAGTAAAGAGGATCACTCTAATCACCTCTAAATTATCCTTCAGACCATTAAGGATCATCAGCTGTATGCCAAATTTTCTAAGTGTGAATTCTGGTTAGACGCTATTGCCTTCGTGGGGCATATTGTGTCCAGTGACGGGATAAGAGTGGATCCCCATAAAGTTGAAGCAGTGAGAAAATGGCCCAGGCCCACGACTCCAACCGATATTCGGAGCTTCTTGGGTTTGGCAGGGTATTACAAAAGGTTCGTAGAGAATTTTTCTTCCATAGCTGCTCTGCTTACTAAACTGACTCAAAAAAAGATGAAGTTTGTGTGGTCTGACTTGTGTGAAAATAGTTTTGAGAAATTGAAGGACAAGCTGAGTACTGCTCCGATTTTGACCCTTCCCGAGGGTGTAGATGATTTTATGGTTTATTACGATGCATCTCGTGTGGGACTTGGTTATGTATTGATGCAGCGTGGTAAGGTGATAGCTTATGCATCAAGTCAGCTAAAGCTGCATGAGCGCAATTACCCTACTCATGACTTGGAGTTAGCAGCCGTGGTGTTTACACTTAGAATCTGGAGGCACTATCTCTATGGAGTGCATGTTGATATTTATACTGAGCATAAGAGTTTAGAGTATGTATTCTCATAGAAAGAATTGAACCTCAAGCAGAGGTGTTGGATGGAGCTTTTGAAAGACAATGATATGAGTTTGCATTACCATCTGGTCAAGGCAAATGTTGTAGCCGACACCCTCAGTAGGTTGTCTATGGGCAGCCTTTCTCATGTAGAAGAAAGAAAGAAAGAGATGGTAAAGGATATTTACCGCCTTGCAAATCTGGGCGTGCGACTCTTAGATTTCGAAGATGGAGGGGTGATTATTCATGAGTTAGCTAAGTCATCTCTTTGTGCTGAAGTTAAGGAGAAGCAGGTTAAAGATCCTATCTTGATGCAAATCAAGAAAGATGTGGGTCAACAAAAGGTTATGACATTTGAAATTAGTGGTGATGGTATTCTGAGATTTCAGGGTAGGTTGTGCGTTCCGAATGTCGATGGGCTACGAGAAAGAATTCTTAATGAGGCGCACACTTCGAGGTATGTCTTTCACCTAGGCTCTACCAAGATGTACCATGATCTGAAAACCCTGTATTGGTGAAATAACATGAAACGTGATGTAGCTGATTTTGTGTCCATGTGTTTGAATTGTCAACAAGTGAAGGTAGAACACATGAGGCCAGGTGGTACTTCCCAAGAGATAGCCCTGCCTTTATGAAAGTGGGAGATGATAAACATGGACTTCATTATAGGACTTCCGAGATCCCGAAACCAGTATGATTCTATATGGGTGATTGTAGATGGGTTGACCAAGTCAGCACACTTTTTGCCTGTGAGGAATAATTATTCGGGAGAGGTTTATGCTAAGATTTACATTGAGGAGATAGTTCGATTTCATGGGGCATCAGTGTCCATTATATCCGATAGAGGTACGCAGTTTTCATCTCAGTTTTGGAGATCTTTTCAGAAGGGTTTAGTTACACAAGTGAATTTGAGCACAACTTTCCACCCCCAGATGGATGGGCAAGCTGAGCGTACCATTCAGACCCTCGAAGATATGTTGAGGGCATGCATCATTGATTTTAAAGGCAGTTGGGTAGATCACCTACCACTGGTTGAATTTGCTTACAATAATAATTACCATGCCAGCATCAAGATGGCCCCTTTTGAGGCTTTATATGGGAGGAGATGTAGGTCTCCGATAGGATGGTATGAAGTGGGTGAGACTCATTTGTATGGGACTGATCTTGTTCATCAGGCGATGGAGAAAGTGAAGATCATTAGAGAACGATTCAAGACTGCTCAGAGTCGTCAGAAGTCCTATGCCGATGTTCGAAGAAGAGAACTAGATTTTGAAATTGGTGATTTGGTGTTTCTCAAGGTTTCTCCTATGAAAGGAGTTATGCGGTTTGGAAAAAGGGGTAAATTGAGCCCTCGTTATGTAGGGCCATATCATATTTTGAAAAGGATTGGTACAGTTGCGTATAAGTTAGAATTGCCTGCAAGTTTGGGTTCCGTTCATCCGGTATTCCATGTATCTATATTGAAGAAATGCATTGAAGATCATTCTATGGCACTGTCAGTAGAGGGTATCAAAGTGATAGACTCCTTGTCTTACAAAGAAGAGCCTGTTAAAATTTTAGATCGCCAAGTTCGAAAGCTGAGAAGCAAAGAGATAGCCTCAGTAAAGGTACTATAGAGGAATCAGAAAGTCGAAGAAGCAACTTGGGAGTTAGAAGATGCCATGAGAATTAGATATCCCAATTTGTTTGCTTTGATGGAGGAGGAGACAGAAGGTAATATTCTTATCTTATCTTTCCTAGTCCTTTATTATGCTTAAAATTGTGTCTGTCTATTTCCCGCATCATCATTCGAGGACAAATGATCCTAAGGGGGGATAATGTAATGCCCCATAATTCGGGCTACAATATAGACCATGATTTTGATGTGTTGTTAATCCCTAAGCCATAAAATCCTATGCCAACACGGCATGTTAATTATCGTGTAGCATGTGAAATCCACTCAAGCTTTAGTTTAGACCATAGAGGTCCCTCAACTCAAGGACGAGTTGAAACTATTTTGATCGACTAAGTTTTAGTGGATGTTGTAAAGTATGTCAGATTCCTTCGACCATAACTCTCTATATATGTTGAATTAGTGAACCTACTATGTGTCAAATAATAGGTATTCGAGTTTGCTTTCCAACGATACCAATTTGGCTAAAATCCGACACCCGAGCAAGAAGTTATAGCCTTTCAAAGTGATAAGCGACGCCTAATCAATCGCCCATGGCCACTGGAAAGCATAGGCAATAGCCTAGGCGGCGCCTATGTGAGGATAGGCGATGCGATGGGCGGCGCCTATGTAAGGAATTCTAGTGATTTAAACACTTTGTGTTGAGGAAAAAGTGGTCATTTTCCACCCTTACTTAGCCCTAAAACACGAGATTTAGTTCCAAGGACCCCAAAATACATATTCTTTCATCAAAAGTGCTCAAGATTCTCCGTAGGGTTTCAAAATAAAAACCCAAGCTACTCAAGATTCAACCGTGGGTTTTAAAAACTAATTGCATATTTGGAATCCTCTCAACGTAGGCTTCAAGAAGCACCTAATATTCATAGTAATCAAGGTACGTGGGGTTATCCAAAAATCTCATGGGTGTAGTTTTTATGAACTTGCATGCTTTTAAATGGGGGGTTTTCAATCAAATGCTAATATCTTGCTTTCAATATGATTTCTAAATCATTTTCTTTATGTCATGGGAATTGTTTGCCTATATAATTCAATGGTTGAAACCATGCATATGTGATTTGAGATTTTCCATGAAAGTTGATAAATATGAATGATAAATTATTTTTAAATTCCCATGATAATTTTTCGATACTCCATATTATATTGTGATCAACAAAAGAGAGCATGAATTTGAAATAACTATTGTTTACCACTTGTAAATGATGAAGCACCTTGGTTTTTACATGATTATGCATATGTGGATGTGATATTGATGACTTGTAAGTCGGGTATGATGATACCCTACAGAATACGATATACGATTGAATAAGATGAAATTTGAATGCATTGATTTTACA